>NC_036255.1:6891180-6898989 GCF_002742605.1 Olea europaea var. sylvestris | reverse complement strand
CCGTTGAAGAAAATGAAACTTAAGTTAGTGAGAATAATTAGAGGGGCAAAATGGTTATTTATGCTCATACCTAATTATCGGATTATTGACGAGGATAAAATACATAAACGACAAATCAGAAGAAAGTTTTACAAATTTATTAGCTTCTATGATCTTATATATTCCAAAAGTTCAATCTTTTGTCTTTAGTGGAAAAAAACTAAGACTAATAATTAGGTTGGTGGTCTAGGGTGGAGTAGACAAGATCTAATTATTCAAACTTGGATAATATTTGTCCGATCAAGTCCTTGTGGTAGCTCCATAAAGTATTGGAACTTAATTACAGCAATTATTATAATTTTGGGCTTAATTGTAATTACAATAAAGTTTTGTACTTGGTTGTAACTACTATGAAAAGTTATAAACTTAATTGTAATTGTAATTGTAATTGAAGTTATAAGACTACACATGCAATTAAATGTAAACTAATTGGAATTGAATTAAAACTCGTACTTGGATTTTAACTAGAACTCTTGTTTGAATATGGAATTATAATTGTACTGAAATTGTATCATCTTTTTCTCTATAAATAGACTAAATAAACCAAAAAATACTACAACATTCATAATTCCATAGAATTCAAAATTAGAGAGAAAATATTTTATTTTCTTGTTGTCCAAATTCAAGAATTAGTTTTTGGATTAATTAAAAGAAGATGCCCACACACCGGTGTAATCTTTGCATTGAAAAATACCATAGAAGATTTGAAGGTTTGAAACACCAAGATTCTAGCAATTAAAGGAGCCGAAAGTTCACGGATCAGAGTTAATTCAAAGATTGATCATCGAACTTAAATAAAAGATTTTAATCATTTAATTTTGTTATAACATACACGTGAACATCTAGACGATTCCGTTTATTGAATTAAAGAAAATTTTAATTTCAAATTAATTCTGCTTCCACATTCCAGTAGTTCACAGTGCTATAAACTTAAAACTTGTACAAGGTGTAACTTTAAAAATTATATTTTTGAAATAAATAATTTTAAAAATAAGTTTAATTCATTTGCAATTATAATTTAATATATCATCCATCAAATTTTCAATTAAAGTTTTGCCGTGTTTTTATAACGTGAATCACTTATAATTTATTTTCTCTACATGCAAATTTCTTACTTACAATCAAACGCACTTTAGATATCGAAACATTTCTTACTTATAATAGTAATGCCTAATAAATTATTTTTCTACCTATTATTTTGTAACCATCATAACTTTCTGGCACCAATGTTTAATTTTTATATTTTATTAATTTTTTTGTAGATGAAATTCATGTATATAAATTAGACCTCTAAAAATAAGTGTTTTTAAAGAAAAATTGACTCCAAGATTATAATCATCAAACGCCAAACTAATTTAGTGATCATCACATTGCACAATGAACATTTGCAAGGCTCATGCCATAATAATTAAACAAACTTATTTTAAAAAAATTAATTTATCGACGAAAAAACTGTGGCTAGCAAAATAACAATTAAAAAGAATTATTCAAAATTAAGAACGTTTTTCATAAATGATATTGTGTACACACACGCATATAGACACAGAATTTATTGGTAGAATTTTTATAATTAAATAAAATAAAATAAAATGATAAATTATCCACAGATCCGTAATTAAATATAAATATAAATAATAACTTAACTGGAGGGGTTTTTTTTATTATAATGTTGAAAAAATAAATATTTTGATAAATTTATTCACCGATGAAATTTTCTTTAATAAATAAAGTACGAAAATAATAAGAATTAAATACTAACTATGAAAAATTGTTGAAAATGAAATAATAGTTAAGAACATAGTTTAAGGACATTGTCTAAGGTTGCCAATTATGTGAACCTCATCTCTATCAGGAATTTAAAAACAACACTAAGCAACCCAATGCTCAATCTCTCGTTTGGATAAATAGTTTGTACACAGAATCCTCTCAAACAGTGGAAGGTAGTTCAAATTTTCAACATAGAACATCAAGCAAACTGTCTTTACGGGTTTATCTAATTACTCTATGAAGGTTTCAATCAAGGTATGGCCGTTGACAATTTTTGTTGTTCCTACAATAATGTCATACGCCATTCCTTCCTGCAGAACAAAATTGCATTGAGACAATGTAAATTGATGAAGGTGAGAAGATACGGAGATCTAGCAATGAACCGTGCAAAGTGGTGAAAAAGGATTCATATAGTAGACTCCAAAAGATATAGAAGATACTTTTTCGCGACGACGACCCAAAAAACAAAACTGATCATTCGTTGAGTAAGAACCCTTCCACACAGGACTCGCAGTTCAATATCATCCCACACTTAAATAACAGGAAATAATTCTGATGAAGCACTCAAAGATGACATTGTACATGACAAAAGATTCATTCTCTCTCTAGAAATAAAACATTCAGAAGATGTAAAGTAGAAATAAGTTCAGTGTTATATTCTTAAATCAATGGTTCAACACTCAATACTATACATTTGACATTATTAAGTGCTTGAAAGAAAAAAACGAACAACGCATGATTTCATACCATTTATGGCTGAAAGTTAAGAGCATACCTGGGAACTGAGGAAACGAAGTGCAGAGATCTCTGCAAACGTTACCCCACCAATGAAAACTACAAGGACAATAGATCGCCTCCCATCTGCAACTCTGAAATATGGAGAAGGCATTAGCTTGAAGCACATGAATACAAGCTTTTGCACCTCTATTATGGACATCAAACTATGATATAAAATATTTGATCCCATATACAAAAAAGAAAAAAGAAAAGGAATATATAGTAGCCTTTGCAGTAGACATAGCATTGAGAAATAGACAGGAAAAAATTGCCTTATAAAATAATTCAACATTGACATGATACTCCTTAAAACATTCTTCCTTGTAATTTCAGCACACAGGAAAATATAATCTCTAATCACTTGATGATGTCAAATCGTCAAGTGACTGAGCATGAATCTAACCACAAGATAAGAAGGGCCAAAAAAATATAAGGCACACACGAGTAGGTATCTTAATAAATCTAGCAGAAATATTAGAAAACAGTACCTCTCTAAATTGTTCAGAGATCCTGATAGTGTGTCAAATGATGGACTGCTAGCAAATCTACCCTGTATAAGCAAATCTACGTCAGAATGAACCATAATACAATGCCACGTGACGATGAATGAGAGAAGATTATAAAAGGAAGACTGATGAAAGTCTCTACTAACTTTCTTGGTTTCTGAGTGAGGCCCAGGCAGCAGCTTCAAAATTTCTTCAATTGGGCGCCTACAGCATTTGATTCAAATCAGTTAAAGACCTAGAATTTTTCAAATTGCAAAGATCAGGGAAAAAATAATAATAATAATAATAAAAAATCCTCTAGATGCGTTCACAACAGAAACTTTTGAAATTAAAATTGAACTCCGTCTGACTTGCAAGTAAATTGATAGATAAAGAACTTCATAATTAACTGGAACACTCGAATAAAATTTGATCCGATTAACATTCTTCTTTTTTCCACTTAAATGAGATTGACAGGAAACACTTAAATGAGATAGAATTCATTTCAGATAAATATATATTGTTTCTTCAATTTGAATAGATTCTCGAAAGAACTTCCATTATTGTGCACATCAATTAGGTGTCTCCCAACTCAAGTCAACAGCAAATTCACATAACAGCGGATGAACTTTCCTTGCCAACAGAGAACATAGTATGCTAACAAAAGCAAAGTAGAAAGTATCAACAATGATTGTAGTGATTAACTAAAGTTCAAATTAGTCACCTGAAACCCACCTTATTTCCATCAAATAAAAATAAAAAAATTTATGCTTTGCTTGTTCATTGAAAAAAAAAAATGCATTCAGATCCGTTTCTCTCCCCCATTAGTAACTTCCCAGTCTTTTGAAAACCCAGTGACATGGGGGGGGGGGAAGAAACTTGTTTATTCATCAACATTCACTATTTCATTTGAATGCATTTATCAAATGGGAAAGCATTCAGATGTACACAGCTCTCAAATGGCATAATACTTGTTAACCTCCGAATCTAAATGTGACCAGTCATCAACAACTTACAACTCTTCTCTCCTCGACGTCTATGTTACCTACACACTTGGCCACACAGTAGAGGCACAAGAATGATGCTTCTCCAAGGAAAGGAGAGAGGCCACAATCATGCACACTCTGTGATGAGGACATCCCAGTCCAGTTTTAGTTATTTTAGCAGTTTAATTATTTTAGTTGGATTTAGGTTAATTTAATTTTATGGACTTGTGTATTGGGCTTGGCCCTAGGTTTGCAGCATTTTCCAGTATTTAAACTCATTTTGCATTGTTATTTTTCAGTTTATGATGAATGAATATTTTTGGTGGCTTATGGTGTTCTCTCTTCTTGTTTTCTTTCTTCTCTTCTGTTGAATCCCCTTCCCTTTCTCCTCTCTAATTCTCCCTCCCCATAGATCTGTTTTATTTCTCAATTAACTGTCTCATTGGTGCTGCATCACTCTGACTCTCAAACCAATAGATAATTTGGAGTGAGAGAAACAAGAGAGAAGAAACGCTGGAGTCAGATTTAGAATTCTAGAATAAAAAATACCAAATGTAAATTACCTTTAAATGACACAATGTGTGAGAATTTATATGTAAAAAAGATAGAGCTGAAAACTTTCGGATGCTTGACACTTGACTTTATCCCAACGGCTCACATGCATTATTATAAAAAATGGGCCAGGCCAAATGGTCGAGCTGGAAACTTGGTGACCTGAGCCCTTGACTGGGCAGGGTGGATAATATGATCAACCCGATTTTTTACCGGGCTCCAAAATTTTTAAATGAAATTTTAGGTTACAAGAAATTGAACCTTGCACCTCCAGTTAAGAACAACAGCCTAACCACTTGAACCAACAACACTTTGTTATTTTCTTGAGTAATAAGCTATATCTAACTCATAAACATTTAATGTTTTCTAAAAATATTTTTAAAATATTATAGTTCAACATTTTACTTCATTTTGTACAAATAATTATTTTACAGACTTAATATGTATGAAAAAATTATTTTTAATTAATAAGAATTGAATATTTAATGCACATAGATTATCAGTCGATTACTAATAAATGGTCTGTACATAATAAAAAGGGAAATAATATAATATAATTAAATATAATATACAAAACCATATATCAAAATGAAACCACTGTCACTAATAAATGAGTTCAAAAGATCAATAATTTAAAGATATATAAATAATTAATAACACATAACTTTAAAACTTTAATTTTATCTAAAAGAGAAGATTTTATGCATAATTTTTTTTTTTAAATAATTTTATGCAATGGCCCACCGGTCCAACAAACACCCCAATGACTTAGTACCTCAACCGAGTCAATGCCTGGGTCGAGTCGGGTCTAATAACTATGCTCACGTGTCAAGCTCAATGCTGTCACACAACAGTCATTATATGCCTATGACCTCTCCACCATGTGACTACCAGCAATCTCTGCACGTAGCATGTCACCTATTACTAGAACATGTGGTTCTTTTGGTATATCTATGGACCAAGGTTTTTGGTGATTTCTTTGGGATAACAATCGATGATTTTCATCGGCAGATCAATTAATCACAATAATAACAAAATCATAGCAAATCAAAACATTGCCGCTTTTCTCGGTTAATTCAGCTATCAATGAAGAGGATTACAAATCAAATCACTTGAACTGTGAACCTAGAGAAAAATTCTTCACCAACATAAATATCAAGACCATGATTAAGAACTCTAGTTTATGCACCAAACAAACATATTAAAATAGATCATATACAGAAGGAGGCTCACCATCCAGATCGTATAGCATGCTGAACAAGACGTATGCTGAGAGGTGCGTATCCAGAGAACACATAGGAAATATCATTTGGGCTGTTCATGGATATATACAACAGTTAGATGAAAAGAACATCAAAGAAATAAATAGCGGAGCACTAACTTTTACTGTTCAATAGTTAGATAAATCATAACAATGCTCATAATCCTTAGTGCCACTGGACGCCTTTGAAAACAATAAAATACAGGTTCTTTACGTTCAGTAAAGTTGAAAGGTCCTTCAGTTGCTCTCTTGCAAGAGTGCCAGAGTCAGCCCTATACAAGAGATATTATTTAGGAGCAACATGTTAAAAGGTTATGCTACACAAACTCTCTAGCCTTAAACTCCCAAATCCTTTACAGCATTAATTAATAAAACCACGCTTGCTATTAAGGCGCATTATCTGAGGATAAAGCTCCTGTGCTCAAACCACATCAATTCTTATCCCAAGGGCTAACAGAGTTTATCGAGAATTACATCACCACTGCAACTTATTTGGCTATCGAGGACCAACTCAAGTAATATCCGTAGTCAATCCCAGCTAAGGCTCAACCTAGACTAATCAGGTTGTTTAGAAGAGTTTAGTGATACACTCAGTAAAAGAAATAATCCCAAGTTGACAATGAACAATACTAAGCCCAAGAGAAGCAGATCATAATTAAGCCCTTGTTTGAGCCCCATTTTGGGAGGAATGAATGCATTTTGAATAGTAGATTGACGGAGTATATGTGGTTAAAAATTAAGAAAAAGTTTTGGATTTGAGTATAATATTATTTTATTGAAGAATGTGCGGTTAAAAATGAGTTTTGAAAATATGAATTTTCAGAAGAATGAGGCTCAAACAAGGGCTAAGTCTAAACATAATTGTGCATTACATAGTAGCCCAATAGGTTGATCTTTATATATCTCTCTTATAACTCCTATTTTCTTTACAGAGCTTTTCAAGGACACGCATAATGAGAAACTTCTTCAAGGACACAATCAACAAAATATAGTTAAATACCTAAAAGTCAGTGGTAAGCAATTCATTAGAGGACCAATACTTTTTACCTAATACCTAATATTACATTCTCCCAAAATAAACAGGAAGATAAAAAATACTTAGTGGTGTCTGTGTCCTCAACTACGAGTTGCAAAGCACGTTTGACTGTCAGCCAATTGCTCTTTGAATCCTGCAAGCCATAAATAGAATAATTAACTTAGTCAATAAGGTTTTTTCAACTTGATTAGTTGAAGCAGCACTCAAAAGAGAGCAATATTAACTCGACCTGCTTTCTGAACAATCCAGCTTTTTCCAAGTTATTCAATGTAGAAATATGCTCAAAACCATAGCTGTGAAGAAGCTCTCTCCTAATTCAAGAGGATGAAAGCTGAGTTCAAAATTTCTCAAAAGATGATACCCATATCAATCAGAGGAATAGTCTTGAGAAAATGAAAAACAAATGATTTAATCCGACTTGCCTCAAATAGTCAAAATTCTTTTTTGGTAACCCCGAATTTGTTATTGAAAACAAGACCAGAAGACGTAAGACATTAATAAGAGGTTCCTGCTTATGAATCATTTCTTCGATGTACTCAAAGCATCTGCATCCATAATAGCATTATTTCATACTTCAGTACTCTCAAATAGATATACTTATAACAGTATTGAACAATAGGCATTGGTATTCAAAATGATAGCATGTAGAGAAGAAGACCAATTTTATACTCAATGGGCAGTGAAACCTTTAGACTTGTGTTAGCAATCATGTTTGTATTCAAGGGTCTTGGAAGGAAGTTTAATTCGACACTCGTCTGATTGAAAACAAATACCTCTTGCCATGAGTTATCAAATTTAAATCTTTTAATGCATGTGGAAATGATTTAATTGACAGCTGAACTTTAGTGTCTAAAAAATATGAAGAGCAAAAAATGTGTAAAAAAAAAAAAAAAAAAAGGGGCTTAA
>NC_036255.1:6888616-6891145 GCF_002742605.1 Olea europaea var. sylvestris | reverse complement strand
GGTGTTAAGCTAAATTTAGGAAAGCAACATAAAAATAATGATCGTGATTACTGTTAAGCAGCAAATGCTTTGAAAGCCTGTAGGTAGATTCTAAAAATTTCATACAAATGCTAATCAGGTTATAAAGTTATACTTCTAATCAGAGGGTATATAAATAAATACATCACAGAAGTAAAAGCAGAATAAGGCCTACATGTCATAGCTCTGGGCCTCCACGAGAGTTTGTTCCATATCAAGGCGTCCAAGAAATGATGGTTTTGATGTAAATGTAGACAAATGCTGCGCCAGATTTATGTGCCTCTGAAGAGACAATGGTGCCGACTATTTAGTTCTAACACAGGTAATAATTTTAGAATCAATATAATTTGAAAGGAAACTTACAGTCATTTCTGGCAACGAGTTAAGCTTTTTTACAAAGTCCTTCAATTCAGAGACAGACTGAGTCTGTATGAAATACATGAAACCCAATCAGAACTCATTTCAGGAACTAGAGCTTGTTCTGTATTACAAATAATACTCAGATATAACCAGAAAATGGCCGGAGAAACTTTCTTAAAAGCTCTATTTAGATAACCCTAAATAATCTAACTTGCAAATATGGAAAGACCATAAAGTCTTTCTATAGTCTTTCTCCAACATTCCATATAAATAGACGTGACTAGACCTTAGATGATTCAGCCTTACCAGATTTTTCTTCAATTTATTACAGGAAAATTGGAGCAATTACGAGTGCGAGTCAAGAGATAAATTTAGAATATTTCAGGCAAAGGTCATTTTATCATTTTTAAATTCAGTTCACTCAATTCTACAACCACAATTGAAAAATAACTCTACAGCTATTTTTAATATAAGACCCAATCATCAGGCATTGGAAGCAAAAATGACAATAACTCACAGTGGTTGAAATCTCTGTGTAGTCCTGCTTCATGGATGTTGCTTTTTGACGAAGAACCTGCAACATGCTGTCAATAGTAAATATACAAAGCTTCAAAGACAAAATAAATAAAAGGTCAGACAGAATAAAAACTGAAGATGCTGTACACATTAATTATAATAATAATAATCAAACCATAAATAGATCAACCTGGACAACAACTTCAAAATTCATATCCCTTATTTCTTTGAACAATTTGTCACTACAGTAAAGACAACGTATAAAGTTAGTCAACATGGAACATCTAAAAGCAGAGACTAATCACACACTTTATGTATATGAATACCGTCACACCACACACACATGGTTATTGGAAACAAATGTCCAGAACAACAACTAATTTCTCCCATACAAGGGGAATGAATTATACTTCTATTTACTGGTAATGCTAAATGAGCCTACTGTGGTAGATGGAACAGCCTGGTCCAAGAAAAAAAAAGACTAAACACAACTGTAACTGGAAAAGAAATGAATATATATTAGTGATTCGAGCAGTATAGCTATTTTAATAAACCTTGTGGACAAGTAGAAATCACATCTATAAGAGACTAAAAGAAGAACAAGAGAAGAACAAGAAGAAATGAGAAGACCAGCTATACAACGTACACGAAAGAAGGACTTAAATAGAAATGCATAAACAATTAAATGTGCCTTTAAGTCCAAAAACGAATAGGATATTGTTTGGCCGTCGGCAAGCTAAAAATTCTAAATCTAATACGCTTTAATATTAAAGACATGCTTTACCTAGAATTGAGGGGAACCTTTAACTTTTTCCCTTCTTGTTGAACGCCCATAATGGAAGAATCTAGCTCCACAGCACCATTGTTGACGCCAAGAAACTGCATCAAACCTATTAGAGATAGCTTATGACAAATCAAAGCAGGAAAAAACAGAGAACAACCTCTATCATCAATATTGACTAATAAGTTCTCAAATAGCTTGAGCACTAACGCTTTTGTTCACTAAAAATTTAAGTCTCCAACAATATTAAGGCTGAAGTGTCAAACTTTTGAGGATTCACAAAGCATATTTCATGTTTATTTAAAACAGACTATGAAGATGACAACTAAATAGTGCTACACTTAAAATGAATATCTCTGATAAATTAAATCTCTAATTAACCAGTCTAGATCAGCACCACATGCTTTTCAAAAAGTTTAGTCCATCATGCGATAGACAAGAGTTAGTGAACTATCTGCGAATATGTATCTTAATCATAGTAATTACATATTCATTTTTACCTCATCTAGTAGTCCTTCGTATGTTAACTGAGAACACATGGGAGTAACCATGTCCACCTGCAATAAGATTGCAGCAAATTTGATATCACAATGACTGATTTACATAATGATCATTGTACAAAAATATTTTTGAAGATGTAATTTAAATAAATAAGTAAGTTTGTTCCTCTAACAACTTAAACTATTAGATGAGGTGGATCGACATGATATTAGAGCAAGCACATATCTTGAGTTCAAATCTCACCTCCCACCATTTATGAAAACATTGGTCACGTGTTAGGCTTTTGAGTAAAATAAAGTAAATGTGGCCTAAACACCTTTTTTTTTGGGTGGGGGGGGGGGGGGGGGGTTTAA
>NC_036255.1:6873490-6888509 GCF_002742605.1 Olea europaea var. sylvestris | reverse complement strand
GGGGGTTGTTAACGTATAATTGTAAAAAGTAACGTTGTCTCTCTAACATCTTAAGCTTTTAGACAATTGGATTGACAAATATATAACTTATGAGCATAAAAAATGCAGAGAAATTACTATTTTCTAAACATCATAAGCATCCAAACACATTATCCAACAATAGATTCTGTTTCAATACAGAACATGCAAGCCTGGTTTTCTGATAAAAAGCTCAGATATATACTGAGATAGAATTTTTCGCTCTGTGTGGTCTCCAGCCGAAACTGTGTATACTAAATCCCAGAAAATTTCATCTTAAAGGAAATCCGACAGTGGATCATAAAAGGAGAGTAAATATGGAACAAGACACCAAAAATAAATCAGTCTGCAGTGGGAAGCCAAATATAGTTGATGGACCAAAAGAGTTCAATGAATAGGACATTGTTTCCAAGTTCCTGGGAACTATTTAGTGCAGTAATAACTAATATTTGATTTAATTATCATCAACAAAAGAAGGCATTGAATAGACATCAACATTGTCAGCAACTCAGCCGAGAAAAAAGACGATAGATGGCAGAAGGCGAGTTCGCTGTGCTATTCAAGGAATGGAAGATGCTTATATGACTCGAGCTTTAACTTAGCAAAGGTTAGAGGATTGGGAGGCCACTGATCCCACTGCAATATTTATCTTCCATGTACTCTATCGAATTTATAAAACCAGTCCAAGAAATTTCCAGTACCTTCTTCAAGCCCTTTGAAATTGCGAGATCAAATCATTAAACTTTCGTTAAATGAAGTCAAATTTCATTAAAAGAAAGAAGTATAAAAGATCACACAAGGGGAAAAATCGACACCTATCCAAACTATGTGAAAGATCCATATGCTTTCCATACCAGAGGACGTAGTTGAACCCTATTAACAATGCCTAAACTTATTAAGTAGTGTTTCCTAGTTTCTTCAAATTCTACTCCTCCTTAGTCCTTGCACTTCAACTAATTGTGTCTACCTGGAGCGATGTCGTTTTCATTTCAAAATTTTGATCTGCTAACCCAACCTATTCTGTTTTCCTCCACAAAAAAAATTTTAAGGACAAATATAGACCTTAAACCGCAATTTAGTTAGTCACTGTTTTTCTCATCAAACTGATCTGTCCCTAAACAGTTAAAAAGGCTAACTCTTCCCTCCAAGAACCTACAACCTACTTGATTGAAGATTCATAGGTCCAGAAACACCCCCCAAAGTAATAAAATGAAAACAATAAGTGATTAGTTGTACATGAATTCTGGCAGTAGACAGAGTGAAGAGAGACAGAGAGAGAAAACCGAATAATCAAATTTTGGTTGACAGAATACATGAATTTGACAAACCACTATTAGTACAGAGAGCTAGAAAATTTTGTATGCTGACCAACTAAAGTCCCATGGTACTTTATTTATCAGTTATTATCATTTGCTACTGCTTCCATTACAAATCTCATCGAAGATATAGCTTTATCATTGGATGACAGACAGCGACCTGTTACTACTCCACTGTAATTGAATCAATTAAAAAAAAAACGAAACAAAGAAAAGGAAAAAAAAGTCAGGAACCACAAAGTGAAAAGCAAGAAAGTATACCTCTCTATCGAGTAGGATAAGAGTATTTATTTCTGGAATTCCCATCTGTGGTAGAAAACATAATAAGAAGTGACATCAAAAATTCAAAAATCCAATGAGATTCTGTGTCTTTAGTGATAAATATTACATCTGAAGTAACAGGTTCTTCAGCTTGCATTCGGTTTAAAATGTCAGCAACGCGTGTAGATGCTTTTCCTTTGGCCCTCACATTTGGTATCGTCCCAAAAGAAAACTACATCATCCACCAACTAGAACCATCAAGATAAAGAAAAGGGAAGAAAAGAGAAAATAACAAAGACTGGAAGACCAGCAATATAATTATATTCCTGACTCCTGATCGTACATATATACTATAATAAATGGCAATGACATTGGAAGAAACTCAAAAATAAAAAAATAAAAAAATAAAAAATAAAAAAAAATAAAAATAGAAAGTTTCTAACAAGATCATGGCTGAAAATGATCCTATACCTCAAGCTTGTGAATGGATTTTGCTATATGCCACAGAGAGGTAGTATCTCCATTGACCGCGCATTCCTGTAAGAAAAATCTTCCTACATTAGATACAACTATCTTAAGAACGTAAAATTTACTGCTTTCCTTAGACAACATATTGAGCCAACATACTTTATAAGCAAGGTCGAGTTCAAACGATAATACATCCTCGTCCAGTGGAATCAAATACAACGGATACTCCCCAACAGTCAACATCTCGTGGACTTTTTCGTCCTCGAGTATCTGCAGACAACCAAAACAATACAAGCTTTTAAACTCTAAATAGCAAATTATTTCTTGCAGTCTGCAATTGTAGTGCAACATGAATCCTCACCTTCTCGCATGCAACTGCACGTCGAGGAACAAAGTAAAGAAAATACTCTCTTTGAAGCCCTTTTGACGTATCATTGTGAATTTGTGAACAAATGAATTTCATCAAGTTGAGCTGAGCTCGAACAAGGAACACCATTTTGGTGCAGTCAGTCTCGACTGGCTCGGCTGTGAGATGCCGCAATTCAGCCCCATGTTCCTGATCATAAGAAACATAATCCCTTTATAATTGCATCAGCAATAGTGCCCAAATTAGCAACAGCGGCATCTATAGTACTAATGGTACTAATTAAGTTATGAAAAGCTTCATCTCTTGTTTGCTTCAGTAGATTATTTTTTCTTCTCAGCATCAGTAATTAAATAAAATTATAGAAGTCGCGAGAAAACAAATTACAGGATTTTCTGATTTTCACAAGCAAGAAGAGAACTACCCCATTTAAAATTCCCACCTTCAGAGTTTGAACTACAGATCCTACAGAAATTGTGACAGGAACACCATCCAATCTACAACCTTTTTTACTCTACTATTTTAGAAAATGCAACAAATAGAGATTAAGTAAAATCGAACAAATATGATAACAGAGAATGGAAGAAATTACTTTCAGTTGTGAACTTTGGACAATGAGTGAGAGCGATCCACTAAGTTTCGGATCAATCACCAAACATTTCTTTCCCCGAATCTGTAAAGAAACCCAATTAAAATTTGAAAAATAACGAGTATATTAATATATTACCAGAAAATCATTAAGAACGTGAAAATAAACAATTAAACTCACATTTTTCAATGTATTTATCAGCTCCTTTTGAGATTGATCTCTAAATTTCAAGAATAACAAAACAAATTATTTGCTGAAGTAAGACAGTCAATTTGCTGTAGAATTTTTACTTAAATTCATAAAATTTACCGTGTGGTAGTGAGATTGATAGGTGCGTTGTCTAAATTAGGGACCTGTGCCATTTTGCTTCCTCCCGCTCTCTGAAGTCTCTTCTTTCCTGGTGATTATTTTGTTCGATGAATGTCAATTTCTCCTGGGAGATTTTTCTATTTGCCTATCACTAATTCTTTTCTATATCACCCCTTAATCAAATCATTCTTTCTATATTGTAATATATATTCTAATTTCTAAAATATTTCATCTTCTACTTTAAAATATTTGAATATAAATTTATTCTATAATCTAATAAATAAAAATAATGTGCAACATATATTTCATATTTTCTAATTAAAATATTATATTTTTCGAATGATAAATTTATATTTTCTAATTGAAAGATAATATTTTTTATTTTTCTAACATTTTTTCTAATAGATTATCTAATACTTCAATTGTATATCCTGACATTTATTTATAATCATCAATTAATTCCTACGATTCTTTAATATATTAAAAAAATTCATTTTAATTTTAGCAAAAATTTAATAGTTTTACCTTAAGTTTGATCTGAACTTTTATTTTTAGAATCGAGTGAACTTCAAACTCTGAATCTGTAATCTGCTTCCTTCAACAGCCTCCTGATTCACGATATTGTTATTATTTCAACTATTTGCTCTCACTGTATCAATTTCTAAAGAATAAAATTCTAAACTTCTGTTAAATAAAAACTTTCTTTTTGCTAAAATAGCAGGAAACTTTTTATTAGATTTTTAAAGAATCTATGGGAATAAAAATTTAGAAACTCATATTTATATCAAAATATCGAAATTTTATTTTTATCAGGATTTATACAAGACTTCTATTTAGTACAAAGAGATTTCCAGAAAAACTGATTTTTCAAACTAGGAATGTGTTTTTGAGTAACTATTGCTTACAACTCGAAATTTCAAGATAAGATGAGATAATATTTCTCTATGACAATGTCTCTATTTATACAAGTTTATGAGACTCTATTACATCATTGAGTACATCAGCAAGGCACACTTGCCTCTCTATTATTTTCCTCCTTGGGCATACATCTTCACATATTGCTTCAACTTTTTATCCAAAGAACATCTTTTTCTATTATTGTTCTTTATCTTCAATGTCCTCATATGTAGCTGTATTGTTGTTCTCCATACATTTTTGTCAAATGTACTTTATTATTGTTCTCTTCCTTCATTTCTTCACAAGCAGCTGGGATACTCCCTTAGCTGGCAGGATTCTTTTATAGTGATAGGACATCCCGAAAATTGATGTATATCGAATCTTGTAATATAATCTTTTAAAATTTCTGATTTTCTATAATCAACATCCAATTTTCATATTGACACAAGTACGAGATCTTTGTATCAAACAAATTTTTGGCAACGTTGTAAATGGCTTTAATTCCAAGTGCTCTTCTATGCCTGATCCATGATTTTGTCACCATCGAAACTTTTTCTATTATTTTCTGTAACATCAATTTGGAAATTGGCTGCAACATATCAAATTGAAATTATGTGTTCAACTGGATAATAAACAACTCCATCATAATCTAGACTTATTGAATAGAATTTTAAATATATTTTCCTTGACAAATTTGGAAACTTTTTTAATGAATATGTTATCAAACTTTGAAATTTCAATCAAATCTTCTCTTGTATATATTAAATCCTTGAATCCATAGTCTACCGTAATTTTTATAAATGAAGGGTATCCTCCTTCCATAGCTGTTATTTTGGGATAAACATTATTTCCCGAAGAAATGAAATATGAATCACTCATTTTTATTTCATAAATAATTTTGACTATTTCGACATATTTTTCTTCTTTTGGATCTAAAGGGATTTTATCTTCTTGGTCTATGATGCTAATTATTTTGGTATCTCTTTTATCTCCATGTATCATAACTTTTTTGGTTGAAATGGAATTTCCTTTATTATCAGTTGGTATATTGTAACATTTGGGTCCACTGCTGTTTCCAGCTGTCTCTGTTTGGTATTGATTTGGAAAACTTATTTCTTAACTCTTTGGCATATCTGTCTCAAACTATCTTTTAGTTGTACTGCAATAGCATCAATTTGATTTTTGAGTTCTATAGCATATTTATGATGCTCAGTAGTGATATTCAACAGTATTTTTATGTTTGAATTGAACATCTCTGAGATATGGGTTGCTTCAGAGTTTAAATTTTCGGAACCTTCTTTAAGAAAATCTGTCCTTTTTTGTATACGTAGGAGGGATTGGTATAATTCCATGACATTGGCTCTATCCATCAGCAAATTCTATATTTCTGATAAGAAAATCTGCAAGAAAATTATTAACTCCTTTAATATGGATTATATCAAAATTATAAAATGCTAAATAAGCTTGCTATTTATGGAGCCTTCTGTATTGAGGTTCTGATAGTAACTTATTCCTCANTTTATTTAGATATGTTTTTAATATTGTTGCCCAATATTTATCTGAGGCATCAGTATTAACGATCAAATTATATTATTCATCTGGTAATCTTAATTTTGGTAAATTTTTATATTCTTCTTTTAATAATTTAACTATTTCTGCATGTTTTTCATTCCATCCTTTAACATTTGTTTTTCTAAGTAAAATTTGAATTTTATGTCTTTTCTTAAAAAGATTTTTAATAAATTTTTCTGTATAGTTTAAACATCTTGAGAATTTTGTATTTGTTTTTTGGATTCTAATTTATCAGGAAAACTTTATATCTTTTTGGATATATGAGTCTGTAATTTTATCCATCTTTTATCAATTGATAATCCAAGAAAGTCTATCTCTTATTTTTCTATTATAATTTTTTTTTAAATAGTATAATTCCTTCTTTTTTACATTATCTATTAAATTGGATTAAATGATTTATATGTTCTTCTTTACTATTAGAATATATTAATTTATCATTTATATAAACAATTAGAAACTCATTAAACTTTTTAAATACATTATCCATTTTTTTTATATATTTACGGTGCGTTTTTTAGACCAAATGACATAACTAACCATTCATATTTTTCTTGAGATGTGCTAAATGCAGTATATTATATACCATCTTCTTCCATTTTTATTTGCCAAAATCTTAATTTACAATCAAATTTAGAATAATATTATTTTCCTCTTGCAAGATTTATTAAACTTCTTTATTTGGTAGAAAGTAACCATCAAATTTAATATATTTGTTTAATTCTTTATAATTTATAATCATCCTAACATTTTCTCTAACTTGTTCAGAATGATTCATAGCCATAAAGGTTGGACTACTATGAGGTCCACTACTAGGTCTAATAAGTTTTTGTTCTGACAAATCTTTTATCTAATTTTTAAATTCTTGTGTATATTCTATAGTATACATAATTGGTCTAACTCTTATTACAACATTTTCTGTTAATTCTATTTTGGCTTTTGGGTGATGTGATTTTCAAAATAATAATGAATTTTCTCCATAAACATTTTCTAGTTGTTTAATAATTTTTTCTACATTCATTTCTATTCCTGTTTTTAGAACATTTTTATATAATATTATTTTATTATTTTTTATTTCAATATAAATAATTGATTTTTTCTCCCATTTATCATCTCGTTGGGTTGGTTGAACTCTATAAGATTTAAATTCTCCAAGAATTTTTAATAAGTGTCTACAAGGTGTTTGTAACATTATCATATAATTGTTTTGTTTATAATATCAAAATTATTGTATGAAGTCATTTCCTAATAATATATCACATTCTAATTTATCATGTTTATAAATTTTATTTATTTTTACTTGTTTACTTCCAAAAATTATATTAACCTTATCAGCACTATTAATTATTTGAGTACTTTCTCCGATAACTCCAATTATTTTTATATTACTATTATTATTCCAAAATTTTATTAAAGAACTTTTAAATATTGTTATATCACTTCATGTATCTAATAAATCACAAATTGTTATATTTGTTTCTACAATAGTAATTTGTATATACACAACTAATGAATAACTTATTTGATTATTCATCTAATTCTTTTTACATAATGTAGTCTGTCCATTATAAACAATATATAATCATTCACTTTTTATACTATAATCTTCTCATCCATTTAAAAAATTCATTCCTAAAAGTATATGAGAATTTATATCCATGCTCTTATTTATGTAATATGGTATTAAAAGATCTATTCCTCCTATTTTTATTGGTACTTTAAACTTCTAAATCTGTAATATGTACTCTTCCATCAAAATTTACATATTTATATAACTCAGTTTTATCAGCCATTAGACTTTTATTTCTAATTGAAGTTATATGTCATTCACTAACTCCTGTATTTATTAATATATTTGGTTCATTTATATTTTCTCTTCCGTTATAATATTTTCCTTCTATGAACAATATATAATCTTTCTCTTTTTATATTATAATTTTCTAATCCATTTAAAAAACTCATTCCTAAAAGTATATGGGAATTTATATCCATACTCTTATATATGTAATATGGTACTAAAAAATCTATTTCTCATATTTTTATTGGTACCTTAACTTCTAAATCTGTAATATGTACTTGTCCATCAAAATTTACATATTTATATGGCTCAGTTTTATGAGTCATTAGACTTTTATTTCTAATTGAAGTTATATGACATTCACTAGCTCTTGTATTTATTAATATATTTGGTTCATTTATATTTTCTCTTCCGTTATAATATTTTCCTTCTATTTTCATATTTCCAGTATTCCTATATAGTTTTACTTCTTTTATTTTGTTGATTTCTTCTAACTGATTTTTATTAGGTATTTTAAAACTTTTAAATTTTTTAATTAATTTTTCATCCTTAAATATAATATTATTAGAACATTTTCCTTCATTTAATTCTGTTATTTAATGTTTATTTTTTGTTATACTAAATTTATATTCTTCTGAAATTAAACTTATTTGTTTATTTGTTTATATTATTTTACTAATATCTTTACATCCTTTATGAACTTCAATATATGGTTTATTGGAATAAATATTCTCATAATTAGAATTATTAAATGTATATAAAACTTTATTTTCTATAGTTATAATTTGATCACCTGGTTGCATGATATAATCTCTATGAAATTTAAAATGTACTCCTAAAACTTCATTAAAATTTATATTTTTAATGATACGCAATATTTTGGATAACATGTAAACATAATTTTTTGATATGTTAAATTTCCTTCTATCGTTCCTAAATGACTATCTTTTAAATTTATTATTTTTCTATCATGTAAAGTTATAGTTAAGGGTGAATCTATCACTTCTCTAAATAGTGATTTAAATATTATTTGTATTCCTACTAAATAAACATATTGAATTTTTTTACTTTATTTTTTTTACTAATATTTGTTAATAATTCTTTAACTGTATTTTTTGTTAAAATATTTAATTTATGTTGCCCATAAGTTGTTCTTACATCTATAGTTTTTTCTATTTTGTGATATTCATTTATTGTCATTCTTTCTCTTTTCCAAATTCTATCAAAGACTTTCCATTTTTATATTTTTAAGTCTAATGATAATTTTTGCAATTTTCTGAACTTGTTGTTATCAAAAGTAACTTTTAATCCATATCCTTCTATTTCTTCATATTCTTGTATATTTATTACTTTCTATTTTTTCAATTTCTCTATTTAGATTCCGATTCATCCTTTGTTTCACCTTATATATATTTCTTAATTATAGTATTCTTCAATATCTGATATTTCACTTAATTCATCTTTTATTTTTAAGTATTCCTTTTGTAATATTCTAACTTTCTTTTTATCACAATCAGGGTTTATATGATTAATTTCTCCACAATTCCAACATTTACATTCGCGTTTATTTTTCTTTTTATTCTTCTATTGATTATACGGGTTATTTTTTATTTTGTAATATCTTCTTCTAAGTTTTATATTTTTTTTTTATTAAAATTCCTAAATTTTTTAAACTTTTTATTTTTATATTTTATTTTATTAATTCTTCTTTCAGGATTACATCCCCATTGCACAGGGATTTCCATATCTTCACAATATATTTTGGTTAATTTTCCTGATTTTTTCATTAATTGTCTTTGTAGACATATATATGCAAGTCTTTTAAATAAAAATTTTATTATTGAACTTAAAGTTCTAGGTATTCCAATATTATCTCTAACATATTTTTCAAATTCTATTTTAAAATATATTTTCCATGAACCTGATAACTTATTATAGTACATGTCTTGGTATACTTCTTGATTTTCATTACTATAAAATTGAATATAATAGTAATTTTTAAATTCACAAGTATATTCTTTAATTTTACACATATCACATATTGTTAAATTTATAAATTTTATTCTAGCGTTATCTTTTTCTCTTATTGATTCTTTTTCAACACTTCTTATCCAATTTTCTCCTAATAATTCATCGAAAATATATTCTAGTAATTTTTCTATACCTTGTCTATCTGACTTAATTATTTTTATTTGTACATTTCTTTTTATTAATGTTTTTGTATCATTGCTTATTCTTTCCCATCAATTTCTAACATCTCCTTCAAATGATACTATTAAAAAATCTATTTTTCTTTCAGTATTTTTCCACGTGTCATCTTTATTATATAAAAAGAATAATATCATTGAATCTACCCAAGTTAATAAGGCCTTTTTAGTATCATTTTACAATCCAAATCTAGTTTTTTTCTTTCATGATTAATTGGTTTATCATAATTATCATTTAATTCAAATCTATCTTTATATTTATTTCTTTAGGTGATTATCTATCTCTTACTTTATCATAAAATCATCTACATGGTTTATTATATATAGGTGCATAACTTTCGTCTGTATCATGTAATTCCTGTTTAGAGGTTCCTGCTGGATTAGGTCATCCTCTAGTATTCATTAAGCGTGTGTTTGTTTCCTATTTCGTGTAAAATAAAATGAGAAATTTGAACGTTATCCCGACAAAGTCCTCTGACACTGCAAAGCCATTTATTGCAATTAATACCCATGTTTCCCCAAATGCCCTCTACCACCAACCCACAGATTTCCCAAATCTCCAGCATCTCTTCCATTGAACCAAGACCTCCACACCAGCCCACTTCGCATACTCACCGTGATGACTTCTTGCGTATGAGACAAAGCAAATCGACATTCTGTACATAGCACACAACCTCCTGCCTTTCGAATTGGCAGATTATTACCAATGAGCTCTCAAGGACGGGAAGGGCACACCTCCAACAGCGTTTAAGCACGACGCAGGCACAACAGGTGATAATGTCAGACTCCTAAACAATTTCCATCGCCACGCAGTAGCAATTGATGACCTTGACAGTCGAATTTTGTTCGCAGATGATAATAAAGCTTCTGGAAGTCGCCGTTGGAAGAAGGGTAAAAAGTTGCTCGGCCAACTAAATTCGGTACTTCTCATTATTTCGTCCATCAAATTTCGACTGCCAAGAAAGAGAATATGTTCTCTCGAATTTCAACCGCATCTAAACGTGCCTCGTAAGAACACTCTATTCCACTTTCCATGGAGCCCTCAAACATATAGGTTTGGACATCGCCTCTACATTTCCGTTCTTTACTCTCCTATTCGAGCTTTATACTTTGTAATTCTGGGTCTTGCTTTCCCAGCCAGGTGATGTTCCCCTGGTGAGTTCTTCCACGACCGTCACAGTTGGCCAACAGTCGGGGTAAAAAAAATGTTCAATGGAATCAAGTGGAAAGGCAGACCTTTATTGCAGCCTGCGAGACTGCCATTGCTGAAGGACATCGTGCTGGCCGATGTTTCACAAAACACGGCTGTAAACGTGTAGTGGCGCTATTCAACTCGGTGTCCGGGCATAGCTGGACTAAACAACAACTCCGCAACCATTGGGATGCAATGCGTCGAGAGCATAGACGTCTATTAGAGCTGCTTAATAGCAGCGGGGTTGCATACGACGATTCGACTGGTAGAATTGTTGCCTCTGAGGAGTGGTGGTCACGAAAATTTAAGGTAATGACTTTGTCCTCCAATGGTGCATACGGTGAATCTATAATTCAATTATTAGAATTCCATTTCTAAGATTTCCATTTTGAGGTGACAATTAACAATGTTTTCACATGTTTGACCGGTTTCATTAATCTGAAATGGCATATTGCCTTTACTCGTTGGGGGTAGGAAGATATGGTTTACGTAGTATTGACTTACGTTTTGGAAAAAATGAATCACTTGTACACATTTTCATAATTGTTCACTGTACAACATAGGCAAATGAGGAATGTGTTTTTTTTAGCCCAAATGTTACTGAACTGTGTTTTACATAAGCAGAAGCCACTTCATAGTGTACTTGTTGTACTGCCTTTTGTTCCAGCCTCCGTAAATAACTCACTAAACTGTATTTTGTTGTCATGCATGGGAGGGCATTGAGGGCAAACTGTTGGTGCAATTTTATGAATGGGATATTGGAGTGCAGTTTATATGTCCCGTTCACACATGGTAAGATGTTGATTTAACTATTTTCCCAATTTTGTCGCATGAGAACAAGGAGTACAAGGACTTCAAGGATCGAGATGTGAGCGACATTTACATTCGATATCGTTTACTTTTCAGGGACAGTTACAACAGCGAAAAGTACTAAGTTACCACAACAAAGTTGTGCAGAACTGGATTCGAATGTTTTGAGGATAGTACTCTTGAAGACAATAGAGATGCAATCCCTATCGAGGGTAAGGGCAGCGGTTCAAGTGATGAGGGCGACAGGAACGGTAGCAAAAGTATGAGCATGTCAAGGACCAACAGTGGCGATAAAAGGAAGCCGTCTACATCGAAGTAGCGTGGGAAAAAAAAGCATGTTTCGGCTCGTAAACTGTCCTTCTCGGTCGATCAGGCGAATAGTGCCACTGAGGTTGTGGCAGCGAATATTAATAGCATCACTGATCCGGCGAACAATGCCGGAGCTGCATGTGTAGAGGAATTGCTTTGGACCGATCGGCTACAAAGGCGGACGCCAATGTACTTCTACGTTTGCACTCTCCTAGCGCAAAAAATATTTCGAGACACGCTCATTGTCATGCAAGATGCCAATGAGAAGTTCGAATGATCGAGTGGCAGTTCAACGAACGTAATAGATCACTGCATTAGCTTGTTTCGGTATGCGTTGGTTCGACTGTGTGTTGCCCTTTGTACGCTTCATGAGTTTGTGTTGTAATATTTGAACTATGTTGTTTTTTTTCCTTGATTGCCTGAATGCTTGACATACTCTAGGTTTGCGTGCTGCCTTATGCTGGAAACGTTTATTTCGTGCTACTGTGTTTGTTTTTAATAACTCGTTTTCCCATCTGTTTTCCCACTTTCTTAGATATTTTATGTACTTCATAAGATTCTTTCCTCTGTACATGTCATGCTTGTACCTCAGTAATGAATCTATCCCTGACAATGACATATAGCCACTCGTATTAGTCATAAATGCAATAATGGCCCAGTTCCTCACACCTCTACATATGTGTTATTCTACAAGTGGAAGAGCATAACGAGTATAAGCAAGGGTGTTTTACATAACTTTACTACAATATTTTCTACATAGTAGTCCGCGAATGGATGTGATGGATTTTAATTGCTTCCTATTCTCGCACTCCAAGGCGGAAGAAGAAATCAGCGAGGAGGAAATTTGCAACGGCCTTGCCGCGAATGTCAACGCGTGGCTGGAGTACTACAGACTATCTGACATTGATGCCCGTAAATACTACAATAGACAGCGATGACGAATTCGCAGATTTTCGTTCTCAAGGAATGGGCACATGTTTATGATGGGGGCATTAGAAGGGAACGGACGTATGTGTTACGAAGAATTTCGAATCTACCCGCCAATATTGCGACATTTCGCTCATATTCTCCATGACAAGTACGACTAATGCAGCAACCAGCATGTGGATATCTACGAGCAGGTAGGAATGTTCCTTTGCATCTTGGCGCATGGTAAGGGATACCGTCAGGTGACAACATTATTCAATCATTCTTTGCAAACAGTATGTCACTATTTCAAGCAGGTGCTCCGTGCTGTCACCGTATTAGCGCAACGTATGATCCGTTCGGCTGATAACTACAATGAAGGTGTGGAGCCCCACAGACTGACCCTAATAAGCATCCACTATTCCAAGACTGCATTGGTGCTATTGACGAGACGCACGTGAAGGCCGTGCTATCACGTCACGAGCGTGTGAACTTCATTGAAAGGAAAGGAGTACCGACGCAGAATGTCTTGGCTGCATGTGATTTCAATTTATGCACAACAGGATGTACGCACGATGCTCGCATACTACCTCGTGCAATTCACAGTCCCAAAATACATTTTTCGCAACCAGCCCTGGGTAAATATTATTTGGTGGACTCAGGTTTCGCACATCGGCCAGGGTATATGACCCCTTATAAAGGCTCAAATATTATGTATCACTTCCAACAGTTAACTGATGATGGTATAGGGTGACACAGAAGGTTTCGAAATGCGCGTGAGAGATTTAACTTCAAGCAATCGTCATGCAGGAACGTCATAGAACGTACATTTGGTGTGTGGAAATCGAGGTGGAAAATCCTCGACCGTATGCCTAACTACCCATTCCGAACACAAGTGGCAGTGGTTGTAGCGACGATGGATATTCATAACTTACTACGCCGTTCAAGGATTATGGACGAGGCGTTCTTGTGGGCGGACATAGATGAGGATACGCCCGCGGAGGTGGAGTTTCCTAACGCAGAGGACGAAATGCATAGCGAAATGAATGCTATCGAAATGCAGCGAAATGAATGGGATAGACTGCGTGATTACATGGCACAGCAACCATAACGGTGATTCGTCGTGAGTGTCGCTTTTTATCGAAAAATTATCATTGTCATGTACCCACATTTCATATCCATTTAATGGTCACTGTTGTTGTATTTCTTACATTTTAACTTTGTATCTTTTCATTTATATTCTAAAAGATAATATTTACAATTGCAAATGAAATGTAATGCCCGATTAAAGAGAACGACAGTATATGAACTCTTCTTTATAGAGAGAGCCACTCCCCTAATTAATCAGGCAAATTATGCTTATCTTGTTTTTGGTAAGGTGTGTTAAATTGTATCGAAGCATATGAAGAAAGGAAAAGAATTTTTTTTTTTCATTTTTGCCTATTATTTTATTCAATAGAATCTAATACAATGAACCTAATTTACAGTACTCTTTAATCTTTATACATGCATTGCAAAATTACAGCGACTCTTGTCTTTTCTTGTTTCCTCTTCATTTTTTTTAGATAAATAAAAATAATTTTCTTGACATATTTGGTGGTATGTGACTATAATTAAATACATTAATATGTCCTCAAATTGCCTATGGAACATCTTTTATATTTGATGATAATTTGATGTATATGAATATTTTAAGATTCACCAATTTCAAAATCTGAACACTGCATTATCTATCTAAAATCGCTACCCAATTTCAGAACGTCATTTTCACTGTCTAGGATGAAGAAAGTACTCGATCTGACAAAAGATCCACCGCAATCTTTCATCTATATAGTGACATCCTCTCCGCTGAAACTGTTTCTATCGGATGTCTTAAAACGAAGCATTCTATATACTTGAGTGCAAACATTATGCAATTTGGCCTGTACAAGAAATGCTTGTACGTTAGTGTAATGTGTCATAAACGAGAATTTGTGGCACATTACACTGATATGTCACGTGCTACT
>NC_036255.1:6864096-6865881 GCF_002742605.1 Olea europaea var. sylvestris | reverse complement strand
TGATGGATAATTGTATAAAAGAGTTTTGTCGCTTTGCCATAAAATGTTTGTAAGTTGAAGAAAAAGTTGATTGTATTTAAATTATTTAATAATAAAGTATCATGTAACATTATGTCAATTATTAGGTAAAGAGTTGTAAAATTGTAGTGGATAAAAAGTGATTGGATTATTTAGCCCATGATTGATGGCTATTATAAATATAATTTTTTTTGAGGAAAATAGTATTTAAAAACGGTTTTTAGAAAACGTATAGTTAAAATGTCGGTTTTTTATAAAAAAAATTACATGTAAATTATTTATTGTGTGAATATATAGTAAAAAATGAGTATAAATGTAAAGAGTTTTGAAATAATTAGAATCAAGCAAGACTCACATGCTGACATACATCAGCCAAACATAGGCTAATTATACTTGAGAAGTTTTTATAAACAATTTAAATTATACATGGATATAAATGATAATGATAGCTACAAAAAAAAAAAGAAAAAGAAAAAAGTCAAGCAACTAAATCAAATTAAAATCGCTATTTTGAAATTGCTATTTTGGTTCCTTCGATAGGTTTTGATCGTTCAAAATCTTTTTGAAACTGTTAGATTTGTGTTTCAATAGTTAAAGAACGCTTGAAATTAAAATGAACTGATTAATAATTTTTTAAGAAAAATATACACGTTTTACCTAAGATATATTATTTGTTATATCACTTCATATTTTGACAACTTATAACCAGTTTATATTTGCTCTATAGGAAAAAAATGATTTATTTATCTAATTATCTCTCTTCTAAATAATGAAAGATTAAATTTTATAATTGAACTTGTAGTGGTTAGGTTTTGGGTTTGCTTCCCAATGGTTACCAGTTATAGTATTCTCTTAGCTATTGAGGAGAGTACCAGACTATAAATTTCAAGGCTCCGTGACATTACTCAAGGTGCGCGTAAGCTGACCAAGATACCCGTGATCATAAAAATAATAATAATAATTTAACTTGTAATAATTAACTAGTTTAAACTTGCATTGAAACTTATATTTAGAAGGTTGCAATATAGGTGTTATAGTGAGATTTTAGATGAATATATTTATTTTTTCACTTGTTTGATATATGTAATTTATATATTGCTAAAATCATCGTGCAATTAGATTTGGTTTGAAAAATCAAATGATTTGGTTTAGTTTTTTAATTTTCAAAATCATATAAAATTCTTTGATTGGAAAATATTAAAAAATCATTCACACTGAGTTGTGTTACCTATAGTTCTACTTGTAAATCTTATAAAATGTGTGTAAGAAAAGTGGAAATTGTTTATAAATATTTTTAAATGAATTCAAAAGTATTTATTTATTATTCATATTTAATTTATCTATTTATAAATTAAACTACAAACTCTAAGCGCGCTCTCTCCTCTCTTTTTTCCCCGCATAAATTTTGCTATTGATTATAAAGTTATGACTGCCTAGATAGGTTACTCTTTCACTTAGCGTGTGTTTGAGCAACATTATTTTTAAAGAATATATTTTGAAATAGTAGATTGATGAAGAATGTGTGGTTAAAAATGAGAAAAAGTTTTGAATTTGCACGTATATTATTTGATTGAAGAATGTGTAGTTAAATCACTATTTAAGGAATATATATATTTTTAAAATAATGTAGTTCAAGCAATGCCTTATTAAAAGTTATTTATAAAATAAAAAATTATCCTAAGCCCGTAAGAAAAATGGAAATTGCTGCTCAAGTAGGGATAAAACCTCGAGTTTGGATCCCCTCGATGTGAATCGCGCGGCCCTTGC
>NC_036255.1:6854737-6856992 GCF_002742605.1 Olea europaea var. sylvestris | reverse complement strand
GAGTCAACACTTTCACGTATTCTAGAATGGATAACTAGTAGTGTTCCTTGGATAAATTTTACTGTTTCTTTGAGATTCATGTTATCCATTTATATGTTGTCTCACTCAATGACTTATGTCTGCCCTTGAGATTAATTTTTGTTGCGATTATTTAGGTTCGACGCACTGATGTTCTCTCAGCTTGGAGTGGGATTCGTCCATTGGCTATGGATCCCGCAGCAAAGAACACTGAGAGCATCTCCAGAGATCATGTCGTGTGTGAAGATTTTCCTGGTCTTGTTACGATTACTGGTGGAAAGTGGACTACATATAGAAGGTAAACTTAATTGGGCATTGTGAAAAAAGTTTCAAAATGTGATTAATTTTTTATCAGTCAACTTTTTTGGGTTGTTAAAGCTGTAAAAAGGATACTGATATTTGATCTATTGGTAAAGCTTCCATCGGGCACATTTGGGTAAGCTTAACAAAGAGTATGATTTACTTTAAACTAACTTTTGTTTTGTAACATATTTGAATAACTTACTTTTTTCTTACTTCAACTAAATGAAATCACTTGTTCCAAGAGCAACTGTTACCTTAGTGTTGAAATAATAAACTTACTTATTTCAGGACCAGTGAAAAAATATTTATTATAAAATTGAATTGTTTACTTGAGCTTTTTGTGCATAGGAAAACAGGTTCATAGTCAACTTTTCCATTTGAGTAATATGCTTACTAGAACCACTTTCAGCATGGCAGAGGATGCCGTTGATGCAGCTATGAAGTCTGGAAAGTTGAGCCCGGCCAATAAATGCTCAACGTACAACCTACAGCTTATAGGTGCTGATGGATGGGATCCTGCATCTTTCACAGTACTAGCTCAGCAATACGTGCGCATGAAGAGGTCGTATGGCGGAAAGGTTGTGCCAGGTGTAATGGACACCGCCACAGCGAAACATTTATCTCATGCGTATGGTACTTTCGCCGAACGAGTGGCTGTAATTGCTCAGGTCTCTTCTTCCTCCACATATATTTGATGTGCTGCCTTATTTCATATTTACTTTTCTACAATATTTTCTTTAGTAGCTTCTTGAGTTGTGTAGCTCTTGTGCTTTTATCGATATGCTTTCACCTGCATCCCTCAGTTGTGAGATTATTCTGACCCCTCCTCCCTCTACTTTCTTGTTTATCACATTCCAAGTAGCAGTGGACCAAGTGCGCATTTGGTACATAATACTCGACGATATCGCACATGATAACAAACAAGCTTTTAACTTGTTTTTCTTTTTTAATCCTATCCTATCCCGTGTTCACCACTCCAGCATAACAAACATGCTAAAGTGCATGTTTAGTGATAGCTAATCCTCACTAGCAAACATACCACGAATGTATTGGACTGTTCATTCTTATATGTTTGATAATAGTGACTGCTCCCAAATATTAGATTAGAAGAATCATTTAATTGAAACTCCTCTCCCCAGTTGCACACAGATACGAGCATAGTTTGAAGCAATTTTATAATTCAAAGATTTGCAATGAAATATACTGACAATATGATCATTTTATATTTTAGCATAGTTGCTTTCTTGTAAAGTTCCTTCGCACACTGATCAGGTTATTCGTGAATGATTTGCACATGGAATTTTCAATCTTTTTGTGCCATATTTCTCTGTTCATGTGATGGAAATATATTAATCTACTACTAATTTGATGTTTATTTAAGATCATTAAATTACTATTTTTTGGGTGGGAAATTCAGAATGAAAATCTGGGCAAGCGACTTGCCCATGGATATCCTTTTCTAGAAGCCGAGGTTGCATACTGTGCTCGGAATGAGTACTGTGAATCTACAGTTGATTTTATTGCCAGAAGGTCTCGACTTGCCTTTCTTGACACTGATGCAGCCGGGAGGGCTATGCCTAGGATCATACAGATACTTGCTGCCGAGCACAACTGGGACAAGTCGAGGCAGAAGGAAGAATTACAGAAGGCTAAAGAATTCTTGGAAACCTTCAAGTCATCTAGAAATGCTCAATTTCATGATGGGAAACACAACTAATATGTATGCTTGGTATTTACATCACATTTTTAGTTGTTTTGTAACCATGAGACTTCTAACATTGCTTCTGTTTTCATGTTCTAGGTTCATGATGTTGACATCAAAAAGGCTTAGTTTTTCCGACAACTGCGGAATAATTCCATTACCCGCCCGTTCTTTTGCTCGGGAAATTTCTTTGTTTCATATGTCAGTCAAGAATGCTTTTGAACAATAACTA
>NC_036255.1:6853524-6854632 GCF_002742605.1 Olea europaea var. sylvestris | reverse complement strand
TTTTTTTTTAAACAAGGA
The DNA here is from genome assembly GCF_002742605.1 of Olea europaea var. sylvestris. NCBI lineage: Eukaryota > Viridiplantae > Streptophyta > Magnoliopsida > Lamiales > Oleaceae > Olea > Olea europaea. The sequence goes on along the minus strand of NC_036255.1, from coordinate 6,854,614 downwards.
GTCCATCATTTCCTGGTGTGCCATTGATAAACATTATTTGTAATATGAGATTCGCTTGTGGCTTTTTTAGTAGGGTGGAATTCATAATGCTTGGACAGAATTTTGAGAATGTTAAAATTCTTGTGCATTGTACTGTCGGATCGTGTTTGGTATTGTGATCGAATATGCTCTTATTGTTTGGGCTTTTGAACAGTTACGAGACATTAATAATCACGCAAAAATGTCATTTTTTTCCTTTCCATCTTCCTGTTGCTTTTGGACGCTGATGGTTGCAGTAAATTTGTTGTAGCCAGTCACTTAGCTTATGTCATTTCTCTATCATGTTTGGTTAAACTTAAAAGTCAAGTTACTTTTAAGTAATTTTTTTGTTTATAAAAGTTTGATATATTCATTTTCCATATAAATAAGTAGAAGAATTAGTTAATTTATCATGAGATTCAAATTTTACCGAAAGAGTTGAGCTTTGCTGGCTAGTCTCGCCCTGACGATGAATCATGGACGGGTCAAGCTAAGTTTTTCCGTGCAAGTCACTTGTCAGCTCGCATCAGCTCATCTAAGAGTGGAGAAGCAATAAATATAATAAGTATTTTATTTTTAATAAAATAATAGAAAATAATTTGTAATATTAAAAAAATCACTTCTCTAAAAAATCAATCAATTTTATCCCGTCTCTCCCATAGTATACAAGCATCTTGTTCACGAAAGATTTCTTGACCGAATTACATACTTCACAAATCAATCTAAAATCTTCAATTTCTTTATTCAATCACCATCATTGCTGATGACAAAGTTATCAATCGATATGGAAACCCCAAACCATCGAATCTCCATAGCTTCAAACAAGAACGTCCAGTTGCATGAACCCACAATGTCTTCGGAGATATTGGACCCCAAGAATGAAAATCTAGAGAGGCTAACTCGTCATATTACCCATTTCGTGAGCATCTTGACGAATTCAAAGGTTGTTCCACAGTTATCTCCTAATCACCCGTATCTATGAAGAATACGCCCAAAAACAACAAAGGTGAAAGCATAATATGGATACAATAGTATAATCATTAAAATACCCAAAATTGTTTGAAATATTTCA
>NC_036255.1:6797549-6853424 GCF_002742605.1 Olea europaea var. sylvestris | reverse complement strand
TTTTTTTTTCCCTTTCAACTACAGACTCTTCAAAAATTACTATTTAAAACTCTATATTTTCTCCCAAAATGGGAGACAACCAAGCTCTTAAGTTGTTGACTGTTTAGATACCAAACTTATGATTCATGTTTTATATTAGTTTTCCTCTATATAACTAATTCAATATGGGATATTCTACTTTATTAGATTAGTTATAGGCCTATGGCTATTTAGTACTAAAATTCTTATGTTAGGCCACCAACCAATTTCCATTGATTGTAACGCAGTGATCTCATAGTTATTGATCTGTGAAATTTTAGAACATGTTTGAGCCCCTTTATTTTTTAAAAATGTATTTTGAAATAGTATATTGATAAAGAACATGTGGTAAAAAAAAATAAAGAAAAATTTTGTATTTACTTGTAATAATATTTTATTGAAAAACGTGTGATTGAAAAGAAAAAAATGTATTTTAAAAATAATGGAAAACAAAAAAATTTAATTGATGGTGAATGGGAGCATTTTTTTTTTTTATTCTCACACTGGGACCCACTTATTGTCCCGCTAATCCCAATGGTGAAAAAATGGCTTCTCACACTAAAGAAATTGTTAGAAATTAGTGGTGATTTTTTCTATATAAAACTATTAAAATCGATCAAATTGACTAGTAAGATAGAACTCTAAATTTTAACATGGTAGTATTAGAGCTCATTAAAATCTAACAAATATTTTGATCAAATTAAAATTCAAATGAGCATATGAATTCAAAAATGGTGATTTCAAACGGGTTTTCATTTTGTGAGAGCATGTTAAATGATCAAATCACATATATGCTAATACCATAATATTAACTAATGTATAAGAATTTGGTTAACTCCTCTTACCTAGGTCGACATTTTAATATGGAATCTCAAATCTTACTGAAAAATAGTGGAAGAACTCGAAACTTTTCATTGGGGGGTCTGCAATGATTTCAAACTAGCCAAAGATGATCACAAGTAGGTCTAAGCGTGGTTTGGTTTGGGCCAGTTTTGACTCCATCTCGAAATCAAGACCAAATTAATTGATTTGAATAAATCTCATTCAAAACCAACCTACTCTAACTTTTAAATCATACTGAACCGAACCGAACCGAACCGGGTTCAATTCAGTTAGTTGGTTTTAACTTTTAGTTCAAATTGATTTTTTTTTCAAAAAAAAAAAAAAGTCCAAATCTTAGGGCCACTTATACTACAAGAACTAAAATAATTAAATAACTTTATATTACAAAATCTATAATAAAAAATAAAATCATGTTAATAGACATAGATCAACTAGAAAACTTAAGAATTTTGTTGCTATTCTATGTATTATGTAGCTTGATTACCTGAATGGAGAAAAGAGGTTAAATATAATATAATGAACTTATGAAAGAAAAATTTCAGTGTTATTACTTACTGACAACATCATAGATTGAAATGAATCGAGATAGAGCTAAAGTAAATAAGGGCATGTTTGATTTGGTGGCTTTTCCATGGATGTTTTCCATTTTCCACTTTTTTAGTCGTTCGATTGCTTAGATTTTCCGGGCAATTGGTCCCCCCCATGCCACCCCACCCCAACCTCATGTGATCCCTTTTCCTCAAAACTATGGAAAATCAATTCCCAAATGGTGGGAATTGGGAATTCTAACTTTATTTTTTTTTTTAATTTTTAATTTTTTTTATTTTCAGCAATGGAAATAAATTTTATTCACAATTGTAAAAAATTTTATCCTATTAATCGACAATTTTCATGGAAAACAAAGTCAAATAAACACCAAAAAATCCAACATTTCAACATTTTTCAAGTGAAAAATTATACAAATCAAACACATTAATTAACAATTCACAGAAAAATAAATTCTAGACAATTCAATTCTCCAAAATTTGTTTTATTTCCATCCAAATTCAATTCTTACAATCAAAAGGACCCTAAGTGGGTTAAGTCTATTTGGTTAACCAACGGTTCGAAGTTTCAAACCATGGCTAAACTAACCTATCATGGTTTTATTTTAAAAAAAAAAAAAAAAATCAAACCAAGTACCTGTGTCAAATCGGCCTAAACTGATTTGGTCGATTTTTCGAATTTTTGTCCAAGCCTAATCACAAGAAATGAATTTAATCATCCGAATTTTTTTTCCCTTTCGAAATTTTCATTTTGAAAACTTTTTTGGACCTATTTTCGAGCTACATTTTTTATTCGGCCTTGTTATATGTATAATCGGGATTGACAACCACACATATGGGAGGGTGGCCGACGATGAATAAAAAAATCGTTGACCCCCCTCCTATGAGGACGTCATCAATCCTAGTTGTATAACTAGCAAAATTCTTTTTGATTTGTCAGGATATATTCTTGGTACGATATTGAAGTATTCATGAAAAAAATTGCAATGCTTCTTTTGGACTGAGAACTGTTAATAGTGAGTCCAAAATGATGAACCAAATATGGTTAAATTTGAATGTAATAAACCAATTTTTATATCATTTAATTCCTATTTTGCATTAACTTTTTAACTTATTATTGTGATATGTTATTCACTCATCTGACTAGGTTATTGGTACTGTTTCGGAATCTCGATGGCAAATTTCGTAAAATAACTTCAACGTTTAAAAAATCATTAAAAGACGAGTTCAAAATAACAAGCCACAAAAGAAGCTAAGATTGTAATTACTAATTTTTAGGCATCGATTCAATCTCAAAATTCTATTAGATTTGTCAATTTGATTCATTTTGAAGTATAATTAAATACAAAAATATGATAAAACTTTGAGGTATTATATTGAGTTTCTAAGTGATTTTTTTAATAAAAATAGGAAAAAAAACAAAAATAGATTAGAAAAACTAGGGGACCTAGCCTCCCACAGTTAGGAATGGCGGACAGATTGAGCTGCTCGGAAGCTCGACTTGGCTCATGGGTGGCTCAAGGACTCATTTTTAGATGAGCATGAACATAGTTGAATACATTTTATTTTTCACAAGTCAGCTTGTGGCTCGTGGGCCGTAACAATCTTGTTTATATCTATAGTAGCCCTTTTATAGTGTAATCTAATATCTCTAAATTTACTTGAGCTATTGCTATCCAATTCTAGTATAAATTCTTTTATTCTACATCTTTCTTCCATATATTAGTCCTAATGGATTAAAACATGTTGTTGGAAACTAGTGAGTTCAACAAACTCTTTGATGCTTCCAACACTCCAGAGATTACTCCTCATTTGATCAGAATTTTAGTGGTCTAAATGATATTTTAATTCTTGATAATTTGTGTGATGACCATGGGAGTACATATCCAGTTGATGAGAATGATGTTTACAAAGATGATTAAACCGTGACAATAGATTGAAGCAGTACACATCGATTAACAAGACAAAATGTTAAGTGTTGTGGTCACTAAGAATTAGTGGCAATGGATACAAGTAGATGGAGAGCGACAACATAAAGCAAAATATAAATACTATAAAGAAAAGTTAGTTTGGCAAAAGGGTATTGACAAGACCAATCTAAATAGACTCTATCTTTATGTAGTGAGGTTTGAAAATTAATCAAGCACAAATCCAATTTGGTTCTTCTAGTGCGAGTTCCAAACAACTAGATCTATTTTGCGTGAAGGTATGGTAATGTTCGTAGCTCATGATGAGTTTTCCATTATCGTAGTCAAAGCTTTCACTTGACCAACGTCATACAAAAATATCTCCAATCCATGTACAATCTAGAAACACTCTTGCTCAAATGCTATTAATTTATGTAAAATAAATAAATAAATAAAATAAAGAATTGAATAATAAACAATGTAAAAAAAAAAAAAAAATACTCTGTTATTTATCATTTACGTATGACTTTTGATTTGGTAATAACCATAAATTTATAACACACTACATGAGAAAACCGTGGATAATGCATAAAAAAACTTAATTAAGTATAAAGTAATTGAATATCCGCACAATGGAATAAATATCGATTTTCCCTGGTAGCAAACATGTGATGATTTAAGCATAGAAAATAAACTAAAAGCAAGAATATTTATCACAAATAAAGATCATAGATAGAACTCAACTTATCTTATGCTACAAGCTTGTGAAGATTGTGAATAGTTTATTAGTGCTTGCTTACTGTAAAGATCGATATTCACTTTGTCCAGAATTTGATTTACAAGATCACGATTGTGAATTTTTATTTTATTTTTAAAGTTTTTCAATGCTGCGAACGCATGTTCAAACATATATTATCTATTCAGTCCACTCGTTTTCATTCATTTTTATTTTAAAATATTTTTCATTTTTCATGATATCGTAGTAGATATGGAGGCTAACTTTTAGAAAATATTAAGTGGAATCGTATATGTTGGTTTTCATTAGCTTAAATAATGGACATGAAGTTTAATTTAGAGGGTATAAAACATATTGCAACCTCAATTTCGAACAAATTAACTTATGGATCTCCAGTTACACATGACAATTACAAGAAAAGTTGATGAGAAATGTTTGAGTTATATGCCAAAAAGAATGGTAGGAATGTTCGATTGTCCCTATAGCAAGGGATACTCCATCTTCACATGACGACGAGTATTTATGGTAAGGGACTACCTTAATTCTTGTAAAGGTACTCAACATTCTTGTACTTCTTGCGTTGCCTTTTGTTCAAAGAGTATATGTAAAATATCGTTAGAATTAGCTAGGTATTTTGCTCACAACATGCTCAACGTTTAGATGAAGAAATAATTTTTTTTTTTTTTGACAAACTTAGATGGTGGAGAATGATCAAGCGTCAATATCGAATTGTTTCTATTATGAAACGTGGTCTATTTAACATCTCTGATATCTATTGTAGCATCAAAAATTTTGCTCTTAGTATAAATGATCAAGTTTTGTCGAATTACATATCAAGACTTAAATAAGACATACCAAAAAGTTTAATGTGATTGAAGGATCGAGAAGACATTGAGCTCTGAATCCAAAGTAAAGTGGACAGATAGTTGAAGATTTTAAGATTTGGCTTCATAATTTGTAAGTTGTTTACGTTAATTTTAATTTTTTTTTCTTTTGGTATTTTAAAAAAAATTGAACACCTTACATTTTTGTTAGTGTACAAGTAGTCGGTCCCAAATTTAAAGAAATGAAGAAAGTTTCAATTTACATGATTAATTTTTTAAAAAACAAATAGGATAATTGCTTCGTGAACCGAGTCTATAATTGCACCTACTCATAGTCCCCTTGCCTCTGCCACATCCCATTTATATTCTTTAATTTTTAGATGGAAAAGAACCAAGCAAATTTGTTGTACAAGTGATTATAATTCTCAAATCAATCAATCACTTTTATATAATTATTTCGTGAACGACGTAAAATTGCTGTATTGTCAGTTTCGGGCCGGGGGCCCAGCATTTTTGTCGGTTACTCTAATGGACGAAATGTCTCACTATGGCCCACTTCCAATGAAACTTGTCGGAAAGACGACAAAAATTGCTATAGGTACAGAAAATGTTTGACAGAATTTTTACAATAGTATACTTGATAATTTTTCATTGATTTTTGATATAACAATGTTAGAAAATATACTATACAGATGTTGCCTACATAACATTTGATTTCTGTCATTACCACCTGTATGCAACGAATTAATCATAGACGACATGGTGCCTCTCAGACGTGGGCTCAGCTGCCATCTCTTGCCACGTCACCACATCCAGGCTATCTTTTACGCAAGGTCATGGATCTCGTGCTCTTAAAACCCAAGAAATAATATACTTTTGAATGGATATTTCCTCAATGTAATTGTCACCTTTTATTTTTATATTATAAAGTGTTACATGTACATAATTATTTATATAATGATGTTCATAATTATACGTGACTCTAGATCCAACATTTAATTTAAATTTCACACTTGCACATCAACAATTGAATGATTGTTACATCACATCATAGACATCATTATGTGCAATAATTATATGTATAAGTAAAATTTTCCTTTTATATTTTATTGATTTATCACACATAGCCTTCTTTATCAATAATTAAATTATTCTCCTAAATTTTGTAGTTTGGTTGGAGTCTTATAAAAGACGTCACTATACGAAGAAATTCGAGTTGAGTCTTTGAGAGTTCATCCCAAATAAAGTGACCCTTTTCGATCAAGTAATTGAATCCCATTTTCATATCTATCCTATCGCTAGCTTTAACTACTGCTTATAGTAACATCGAATTCCAATTTCACTTGAAATTTTTAAGTTGGAACTCAATTTTCTTAATATTTGGATATTTGACCTTTTGTCTTCTTGGCATTTGAATATATAGACATGAGTTCTATATGAAAAGTTGGTTAAAATATTATATATAACATATATACATATTTTTCTAAAAGTATAATCTTTAAAATATTATATCTAAAACTTTAACTAATTGAGTTTTAAAATCAAGAGTTTGATCTAATTTTTTATCTAGTTAAAGAAATTTTTTTTAATACAGTTCTAACATGTTTTTATTATCTCTCAATCTAATCAATATCTAAGTTACTTTATATAAACTTTCGTAAATTAATATGTATTTAGAATAACCAAAATTTTTGCTCCAAAAAAAAAATTGTAGTTGAAAGTAGAAAAATTAAACAAAAATTTGCACAATTTACAATTTCTTTTTTTTAAAGCTTAAAAGATCAATTCCAGACTAGTTTAGTCTCATTCGATATTCACTAGAACTATACTAAACCGAACCAAATCCATTTAAAGAAAAATGAACAAACAAGGACAATAATAGAGCATGCCAAACAAAATTTCAAATCATAAAGAACGCATAAACAAGAGCACAAATATCTATATCATATATAAACTATTGTGATAAACACTTCCATGTCTCTTTGAGGAATTTCTTTTCAACTTCTTAACTAGTAAGAGAGAACCAACAAACCTTTTACATCTTTAGATTGTAACACATAGGAAAATAAATGCATAAATAGAACTAATCAAGAATTGTTTGACGTGATGTAGGGTTCCAATGGAAAAGGAATGGTCTTGTCAAATTATTGTTTGTTGATATAATTACCTAATTTAGAGGAGTCCTTTAGTTGTCTAGATTACTATGTCTTAAAATACAAGTAATAATTTTTTTTTTTTATATTTGTCATTATTATCTCTTTTCGTAGGATATAATTTTTAAAAGCTTCTAATAAACCCCGCGTATCTTTTTCATATAATTTCCATTTCATTTCATTTTGAGAAGTCATTAGAAATTTTAAAATATCTTGAGATCAAGGTTTAGCTCAAATTATAAGAGTGAAAAATTTCAAGGTTATTGAGCTTAGGTTGAGCCGTTGAGTCTCCGTTGAACGGCAAGGGTGAAATTGGGAAAAAAAAATTAGAAATACTCTTTTTTCTCTATTTTTATTTTTGTGTTCATCTAGTGAAATGTAATAAAATTTTCCTCTATATTCTTTATATTTCATTAGGAAACGAGGAAGATGGTGCCATGGTTGATGGATGGAGAGGTGGTGGTGAGGCTTGACGGGTGTGTAGGAAATATTGAAACAAAATTGGTATTATTTAATTTCTCACACACAATATCTAACATCTTGAGTCTAAGGAGACATTAAGCCCCTATTTGATTTTGGTAAAAATCAAATTTTAGTAGATTTTAACATATTAATAAGGTCGTTCCCTTTGTAATATTTAATCAAAAGAGCTATATATGTTCATATATTTCTTTAAGTATTCTATTCAATCAATAGTTCCGAGAAAATAATCACAAAGAAAAATAGATGTTTAGGTTTTGAAAAAATTCAGAAACTCTGAAATTTATAGTCTTGTTTTTGTTGTTTTTCCTCTATCTGAAATGCATATTACATTTTGAGTTTGACATATCATAGAAGTCTATTTTTGGACAAATTGTGTCTTCTACTCTACTCTTTTATTATACTGTTTACGCCTCAGCTATATGCATCATTTTATGTACTTTCATTTATCATATATTGCCCTTGTTTAAGCCCCATTTTGGGGGAAAAAATGAATTTTTGAATAGTGTATTGATAAGAAATATGTAGTTAAAAAATAAAGAAAAGTTTTAGATTTACGTGTAATATTATCTTATTGAAGAATGTGTGATTAAAATGACGTCAAAGTACTGTAGAAAATGTATTTTTTCCCAAAGAATGGGAATCAAACAAATGCATTGTTTCAATAAACTGCTTGTCACATTGCGACCTCTCAAATTTACAATACTTATACTAACGTAGTGTTTTAGTGCTAAATTTCATGAAAGCAATAATCAAGAAAGCAAATGACAATCATGGAATTAAAAAGGAGCCGAAATTTGGCTAATCTGACAAAGCGATCAAGATTGAGAGAAAACTGAACAAAAACGTCTTTTTACATTTTTTAAATTATTGGTTTTATCTCTTACTGTTATATGGGACGTGTGACAACAGAGATGTTAACATTTTGAGAATTGACCAAAACCCTTCTCTGATGGACAAATACCAGCTACACTTGACATGAGTTATGAACCAATGTATACACACACACACATCTCCTCTCTCTCTCTCTCTGAATAAGACGTCGAGTTTGGCTGATTGTACACGCGTGTTACGAATCTAAGCCTATTTTTAGAGAATAATGCTATAGAGATTAATCATTGGTACTTTATATCAATTTAAGTGACATTGAACTCAAGTTCACACATTACTCTTACTGATAAATTGTATTTTATGAAATTTTAAGAATAGAATTTTGTCATGTAGAGTCTGCTGCCATCTAAACTGATACTAACCATAGTAATGCTAAATAAAATTACTCAAATTTAAATTCAGTGTAAGAAAAATGTTAACAAATCATGCTACTCAAGACTTACAAAATAATTATCTCCAAAATTATTAATTTGATTAATAGGAAAAAAGAAGAAGATCTTTTATCACTCTCTCTTTCCTCCTTATTTCTGTATCATGATACAGAACTATTTGTCTAGGATAATTTTTCTAAGAAATATATCTAAATAATAAATTTCTCGAATTTGTTTGCTACTCTCATGGAGGATAATGGATATAATTAACAACTTGAAAGTTTTAATCCCTTTTCTACAGAATAAGTTAAGTACGATGTTTAGTATATCATTTTGTTTCAATTGACTTTAAATGTGGATTGCCAACTCTGACGTACACCATATGCTCTCTCACTATGTTAATAGTTCATTGAAAGATTTTATATGAAAGTTGTCTTCCGCACATAAATTTTAATAAATGTTCAATAATTAATTAACTTAGAAATGAGATTGATGTGACGTCTCTTCCAGGAAGGCTCCAAAACCTCGACTTTACGGTTACACGATAAGCAAACCTTGGTCCTCACTCCTCGTCAATCTGCCCAAGAGGTAGTTTGGCATTTGCTAGAGTTGACCCTATATGGAGATTCGAACTCTCATGGACGAGCAAGGCTGCAAGGGGCTCACCAGAAGATCTTTTATGTAATTCCCAGTAAGTGATTGATGTGACAATTCACTACCGTTGTCGTCTTTTTCAACTAAACAAGTTAAGTCTAAGTCTTGTGTCAGAATTTTGGACAACAAAATGGTATTAACATTAAATGCCTATAATTGATTGATACCTTTGACAAGAGGCCTCATCTGTATGGATAAGACCATGTATACTTTTATCCTACGATTAGTATCCATCAGCATCTACTATAAAAGCTCACACAAATGGAGAAAGCCAAATTTGGCTAACAATTTGTCCTAGTAAGCAGGAGTGGGTTTACGTATACGATAGAGATTTTGGGATCTATTGATCACATTAGAGGTACAGAAATCGAGGTCAACAATTGATATTTATGAATGCATCATTGAAGGGCAAGTTAATTTACGAGTTAAGATTAGATCTATGATGTTTCTTTTCCCATTTATTGTACAAGGCAAGAGATTCTCGTAGTTACAACGAGTGAAATGGGAGTAGCCTAAATCATGAAACTGGTGTTGTAGAAGAGGAATACAAGTTAGGCTTTAGGACTTCTCTTTGTTCGCAATTTAATTCTTTATTATGTTCATTTCACCCTCTTCGGCTTAGCCCTCATTTAGCTTCATTGTTTGCCATGTGTTGAAAATTTGCATACTTTGGTATAGTTTCAAAGTTCCCATGTGGTTGGTACCTTGGACTCTCGATCATTAGAATGTAAACATAACAATTATTGAGCATATGTTATAGTATATATCCTCTTTTTGGGTTCGAGTCAAGGTTCGGACTCTTCTCCAGTGAAGGAATCACTATAATAGCCTAAATAGGCTCAACCTCTTCGGCTCATCCACGTGAATTCAATCTCCTTGTGACTCTTACGTGGAAGTAACTAGGACTCTAAATAATGTGGTGGTATAATATTTATAAATATATAGAAATGACTAGTACAGTTTGTACTACTTATAGGTCCTACGAAATAATTATTAGGTTGATTGAAATTATTTATAATTTAAAGTATTTATAAACACTTCAATTTTGTTAGCATGTATAGTTAAATTTATATAGACTGCTTAGTATATTCATCATATATTATTGGCTGATCCAAGAAGTCAAAAACTTTTGTAAAAATTACACCACATACCTATCATATAATTAATATTCAAATTTTATTTTTGAACCTTTTTTTCATCATAAATACTTTAGTATTACTGTAAAATTAAAAAGTTGAAATTACATTCAATTCATACAGTCAATTATAAGATAACCAATTTCACTCCCTCAAACAAGCCTTTCTAATTAATTCTCCACGTTGATAACTCCTTAATTTTGGTAATATTCCATTCCAACCTCCCCAAATCCACTCAAACGGTTATGCATCTCAAGAAAATCAATGAAAATGTCACCATGTGGAGAGTAAAAGAAGCAGTATTTGGCAGGATGAATTCTCCCAACATCGTTTGAAATAGTAAATCATGTGAAATACAGAGTCATATCATACGTATCACTGAAGATGGGTATCAGTAATTTGTTGCCAAATTTTATTTCGAAGACGGCAATATACAAATAACAATATCAGATGTCTTTCAGTAAAAAAAACCATGTAATCAGTAAAATTTCAAATTACAAATAGCAATATTACGTATGGATAAATAGGATTTATTTCTATTTGAAAATATAACCATTGTATTCGATGTTTGTCTGATTGCATATCATATAAAAATTCTCGCAATATTACAAAGTAAATTGCAGATTTAATCTTGAGGAAAACTCAAATAATCTTGTATGAAATCTGCACCACAATCCATCAATGTCCCAAAAGATGTATATTGATAGATAGATTTGAAGGATAAAGATGCACAGTATGTTCTTTGGAGTAGATGGGTGTGTATCCACCATTATTCTTTTATTTTCATGACTAAAAATGGAATTCTCATTATGTCCAGCATGAAGTCTATTGAATTCAGTATATGTAAGTTACAAATGTGGTTTTGATATATATTTAGACAGTTAGTATTTTTAAAAATAATTTACACATAATTTAGTACTTATGGCTATATTTTCATTTTGTAGTAAAGTGTGAATTCTTTTTATACCCGAAATTTTTCCAAAAACATTTTTATTCAATCCTTCATTGGACCTATTTTCTGTGGCCTTAACCCATATGCTAAAGTATAGGCCCGTCCAAGCATGTTGATCTACTTCAGTCAATTGAAATTTAAATCAAAAGCCCAAAGAGTTCTAAAGAGAAAAAGTTGCCTTAAATAGTGGTGGACAAAACCCGATCAAACCGAACTGACCCGATCGGGTTAGATCGATATTTTGTGATTTTTTAGGTGGATTTGATTCGTGGGTAAGTTGAGAAGGTCAACTTGGGTCGGGTGATGGGTTAACCCATCAAATCCAATATAACCCACCCAGCCCTACTTGCCCAGTAAAAAAATAATTCAATTTAAATCCAAATTCATATGAAACAACTCAACAATCAACAAGGCTGCAGCCCTAATTTTCATTTCTCTCTTGCTCTCTTGATCTATACCCAGTGGTGGTCCTGAGTATAAGCGAAGCAGGCGATCATCTAAGGCCCCGTTTTAGTGATAACCCCAAATTATGTAAAGTTAATTGATTGGTTGACGAAAAATGAAAATTATATTTATGAAATTCTGAAAATAGAATTATCGTAGGCAAACGTAAGAAACTAATAAAAGTTGAAAATACAAAAATCTTTAAAATATATATGACAACAAATTTATCACTTACATTTATTTATGACAAACATTACTTTCCCTAATTATAATTAAGTTGACACTTTATCTTCCAAACATTCATTTTCTTTTTTAATCAAACAAAATGTTTCTTTGTCTTTTCAAATTCCATGTCCAACATCACCCATCATTATTTTTTCAACCCAACAAGATATAAATTATTTCACTTTGAATTAAAATTTTGAAAATTACATGCAATTTTGTTTGATCTCGCTATTATTGTTACAGCCTTACAGGTTTCTTTCTTTTTCTCTTATTTTCAAAACATATACTATAGAGTATATAGATTGTTATTATATTGTTTTATTTTAATCTCATGATAATAATATTTTTAGATATTCGTTGAAAGTATTTTGAATTTAGCAACTCTTTGTTATTGTTCATTCAAATACCTCTTATTTTAAGTTAATTTCTTCTAAATTAATATAAAATTAGAAGCTCATTTATATTTTATAATTATTTTCATTATTTTATTACACTATCTTTTACAGTCACATTATCTAATTTTGTACATAAATCACTCAAATGTATATTCAATTTTATTTGAAATAGTTGTAGTGAGAAAATAATTATACAAATGAGCACACCCCTTTGTCATTGCATTGTAATTCTGTTTGCCAAACTTTACTTGTAATTTGTATTGCTGGTTGAAATTTGACATTTTTTGGGACTTAGTTGTCTGTATTAGATTCTATATAATTATATTAAGCCCATGTTAGGCATAAATTAAAATCTAGATTTTAATTTAAGTCAAAATTGACAATTAATTTTAACCACATATTTTATGGGTTCCAAAAACTTTAAATCCACATACTTTTTTTTACTTCTATCAAAATTTACTAAAAATTTGATTTTAAAGGTTCTTTGAACCCCATTTTTCTAAAAAAAAAAATGTATTTTGAAATAATGTTACGATGGAGAATGTATGATTAAAAAATAAGGAAAAATTTTGGGTTTGTGTGTAATATTATTTTATTGAGAAATATATTATTGAAATAATATCAAATTACTGTTGAATAATATATTTTGATGAAAATATAGGGCCCCAATTTGAAATCGACATAAGGCCCCCAAAATATAAAGGCCGGCTCTTTCTATACCTCAAATTGCCACCACCGTTGATCTTCGACCCTTTTAGCTTGTCGATGTCCGTCGCTAGTATTACATGGTAAGTGTTCGCGAAATATTTCTTTCGATTTAAATTACCGCAAGTGTACGGGTCGTGACAAATAATAAAATAGACTTTAGAAGTCCGAGTATCGTCCCACAGAGAAATAGTAGTTCAATTTTACTTATTTTAGCCTTAATCGAAACTAATTGAGTTGAAATGAATTTTGGAATCAAAAACCCTAATTTTGGGAGAAATCCCCAAATTGAAAAACCCTAATTTCAAATCAAACCCTAATTACTTAAATTCACTTAACTAATAACTCAATCACGAAATGTTATGAAAAATTAAATGAAATGTATTATCAATTTATGAAAGTCTATGTAAAACGAACGCACTAGGATCATGAATCCCCAAATAATTATTGATTAAACCCTAATTTCACAATTTTGATAATTCAATAAGAATTTGATAAATCAATGCTCCTAAATCTATTCAACACTCTCTCTCGAGATGTATTGAACCTATTCTCATAAATCATCAGTCTATATCTCTATGACGGATGCAATTTTACAAGAACGCATATAATCTTTTTGTGAGCGATTAAACATTTACATAGGGCATAGGGGTATATTTCTATCCCCTATCGGACCCTATGATGAATTATATATGTCGAGTCTAATCTAATTTTCTCAAATTCAGAATTAAACCACCAAATTCACACAAATCAGGTGCACATTAATTGTGGAAATAAATAAACCAATAAAATCCATTCAAATATCCATCACACCAATAATTCAAAATCATGAAATAGCAAGTTTAATAAAAACTACATGGTTCATCAATCACCTAGTTGCAAAAATCTAGCCTATCATGATAAAAATAACGAAAACTAACAAAATATGAATAAAATACATCACCGGGTTATCAAAAATTGAAGAAATCTCGTAAATCTCGCATCAATTCTTGTTCTTGCCTTCAATTCCACTCCAAGATGAATGCTTTTGCCTCCCAAGTCGTTCGTGCGGCTTCTGAATGTCTTGTTGCTATTTAAACCCGTCCAAATTAGGTTACCAAAGGAGTTGCAATCATATAAGGAAAGTGCAAAATTCGGGAAAATTTATGCCTATGCGACCGCATAGGTTTAAGAAAAACGCCCTTTTTAATCCCTGGAGGTTCACTTGCGGTCGCATAGGTTTTATACTATGCGACCGCATAGTAGAGCTACTTTCTTGTTTGAGTCATTTTGGTCCTCAATTTTCATTCCTTCACTCCCTGACCTCCTCTCTTGTTCCTAGTTGCTCCAATGTTCCCTTATAACTTTCAACTTGTGCTTGGCTTGATCAATTGCTTGATATGTTTATCGGGTCAACTTTCAGACAATTGCAATTTGGTCCCTGAATTTTCATTTTGCTCCAATTTGGTCCTTTTCGGCTCTTTTCTCCTAAATTCCACTATTTCCATAGAATTTCCTACATTGCATGAATTTGACAAAGTTAAGTAACAATTCAATCATTTTACTTGTATTTAAATCATGTTTGTGATGTAAATAAGTGTGAAAAAACACACTTATCAGTAAGTCACCACTGTATCATCCTTCAAATGTGGCTCTACTGTATGTCGTGAAAGTGTATTTTTTAAATTTTCTTTACCAAGTCTCTAATCACTAATCAAGAAAGACTTTCTAGTTTCTAGACCTCAAATCTGTTGTTTATTGAGGTCATTCCCACCGTATTCAAAACTAGCAATGCTGGCCTTATTTTTTTACTTTGGTTTCCATTGAAAGATAAAATAAATTCTTTTTAGATTCAAGCATTTTGTCGTCTTAAGTGATTTTCTTTGATAATAGAAGATTTGTATGCTTTTCCAGCAAAGCGTGGTTTCCTTTTTTTTTTTTTTTTTTTTTTTTTTTTTTTTTTTTTTTTTTTTTTTTTTTTTTTTTTTTTTTTTTTTTTTTTTATATAAATATTTTGAATTCGCTTTTATTCTGAAATGGAAATTGATGAAGTCCATCAATGAAGGCATAAAAAGCAAAAGCATCAGGAGCCATTCCAATTGTTTCCATCTCTTTCTTCCTCCTTTTTTTTTTTTTGTCTGTTTATTGGTTCTATTTTTTGACTCGTGATGAAACCCAAATTGCCTAAGCGTATATTGTTGCTATTTGATATTTGGAAATTGGAATATTACTTAAGGAAATGGACATAGCCACAGGTGCAATATTTTCTTTTTCTTGTAATGCATTAATTCTTTAAATTGAATATATCTATTTGGTGTGTTTTATAATTTTGGTGGAATATGTTAGTGGATATGGATAAATGTGAAGTATATAGCACAGAACCTTCATCAAATGACACAGATTTGCAAGTGGTTAATCCTCCACGTGCACCGTAAATATTAGGTAAGTGGAAATCTAATAGGTGCTAGATGTAAATACAACTATTGTGGAGTAGATTATGCTTGTGGCACTAAGAAGTGTGGTACTAACACATTGGGCAATCATTTGATAAATAATTGTAAGAAGTATCTAGGTAGATTGGTGGATAAGATGCAAAAAACCGTTTCTGTTGAGAACAAAGAAGAGGGTGGTAGGAGCAATCTTATTGCTATTGGTTGAAATAAAGAAGAGTGTAGAGTTGCATGTGCTAAGATGGTAGTATTAGATGAATTACGTTTTAGATTTGTTGAAGTTTGTGGTTTCAAGCTCTTTTGTAGTGTAGCATGTTCTTAGTTCTAGGCTTCATTTTTGAGGACTCTTGTCAGAGATATTTATCAATTGAATTTAGATGAAAAACTAAAATTAAGATATCTTTTCTTTTCACTGTCAAAGAGTTTTCCTCACAACTGATACTTAGACTTCCATTCAAAAGGTTAATTACATATCTCTTACATCACATTTTATTGATTCTGATTGGACACTTAATAAGCGTATTTTGAGTTTTTATGTTTTTCCATATCACAAGGGAGAAACGATTGGAAAAATGATTTGAGACTTGTTTGCAAGATTAGGCGATTGAGAAAGATTTTACAGTCACCGTTGATAATGAAACCTCTAATGATGTGGCTATTTCTTATCTTAAGAGGAAGTTAATTGCTTTAGTGATGGATATGTTCTGGATGGGAGATATTTGCACTTGAGGTGTTGTGCACATATTATCAATTTGATTGTTTGTGAGGGGTTGAAGGAAGTACATTACTTTATTGTGAATATTCGTAATGCAATCAAACATGTGAGATCTTCTCCTATTAGGAATGAAAAACTAAAAGAGTGTGCGAGGAAAGAGAAGATTGATTGCATGTCTATTGTGTTTTTGGATATTCCAACCAAATGGAATTTTACCTATTAGATGTTGGAAATAGCATTGAAATTTGAGAAATCTTCCAACAAATTAGAAGAAGAGAATGCTCAATATTTGCATTACTTTCAGGAAGACAATGATGGTAGAAAGAGAGGTGGGCCTCCTTCAAGTTTATATTGGGAAAATGGATCTGTGTTTGTCAAGTTTCTTAAAAATTTCTTATCTTGAAAGTGAATCTTATTCTTTGAATATGATATCGGTTGAAATAGATTCTTCTTCTTCATCAATTAAAACACCTTCTCACACTGTACAAGCTGAATAGGACAACCTTTCGAAATGCTGTTGAATCCATGAGTAGGTAAGAGACAACCTGGCAAACTGAAACATCTTAGTAGCCAGAGAAGATGTTGTACGAGTATCTACAGGACCTAAATTATCAATAGGCTCTCCAAGCACGATTTCATTTTTGAATAAAAATCCATTTTTTGATTTATTTCATGTATTCCATAACGGAAACATGCAAGGATATACGTTTCACCACGATTTTGAATCAGAATAGAGATTTCATAAGTGGAGACAGAATAAAGCATCCATAATAAAGACATTTACTGTCTTCTCTTGATTCAACACACTTCTACTGTAGTGTCCGGTGCGATTTAAGTCTTATGCGCGGTTTTAAATGAGAGAGAAGTGAAGAATCCTCTTTTCGACTCTAATTCTCCCACTTCGGATTTTTTTTTTTTTTTTTTTTTTTAAATTGGATGCAAGGACTACCTTGCAAGGCTAAATACTCTGGGTGACCGATAGTGAAGTAGTATCATGGAACAATATGTTACTGTTGAAACACGAAAGAATTAAAATTTTAGATCAAAATACTATGTATGAAAGGTATGAACTACCCAAACAAGAGACTTTTAATGTTTCGTTGCACGCTAGCGCTAGTGCTTATATTCATGAAATTTGTAACTTGTAATCGAATTGGATGAATGGAGATTAAGTGACAATTTTTTATTGGGCGAAATGGCGACTAACATGAAGAAGTTCGAAAAGTATTGGGTAAAGTGGAAAATGTGAATCAGTTGTTGCTTATTGCTACTACCCTTGATCCAAGATACAAAATGAATTATATTGAATATTGTTTTGGTGATCTATACATGGATGGAGAAGTTATTAACATCATGATGAAATCTTTGAAAGTCAATCTAATGGATATTTATGATTGGTATGTGGCTTGTGAAGGTGTTCATGGAAGTAGTCAAGTATCAACTGATGAGTCTCTGAGTTCTTCCAATACAAATAAAGATAGATCTTTTTTATGAGTGATACTAGCCTTTCTATATTTCTGAAAAACAAATAGTAAAAGATAGAATCGAAATAAAAAATGATGTGGAAAGATATTTGATGCTCGTGAAAGCGTAGAGAGCAAGGACTCTAATGTTCTCGATTGGTAAAAGGTTAGCAAAAGTAAGGATGATATCTTGTCTAATTTGGTTAAGGATATGTTGGCAATTCAAGTTTCAACTGCTACTTTAGAAAAGGCTCCAGCACTGGATAAAGGATCATTGACCCTTTTAATAGTTCATTTAGTTCTAAAATGGTGGAGGCCTTGGTATGCACACAAGATTGGTTGAAAACGTTTCTTCGAACTTAGACGGTTTCTACATGAAAAATGTTGAGCATTACAACCAGTTAGATGAAGGTAATATATATTTTTTTCATAAATTTTGTTATTTTAACTTTATTTCTACATATTTTGTTGTCAACTTAATCATTTTTTATTTTATTTTATTTTGTAGAATTAGAAACACTGAATTCAAAATTGAATAAAGATGATCAAGGGCACAAGAATTAACAAGTTTCCAAGTATATTTATAATCAATTTTCAGAAAAATCGGTAAAAAAAAAAAAAGAAAAAAAGGGGGTGGTTGAAAAATGTCAATCTGAACCTTTAGATCTTACTAATGCTAAAATAATCTCTTGAGAAATGTGTTCCTATAGTTCAAGTGTGATATCATGATTGGCTGGCTCAAATTTTGGTTCTGTGGATATTAAATAATTGGATAATTAGCACAAAACATCCCTACCTTTCGATGTTTTTGTGGAAAACGTCCCTACCTATCTTTTTTGGCGGATTACACCCTTACCTTTACTTTTTTTTGCGAAAAACGTCCTTCTGTCAACTGTCCGTTAAAATGCTTCGTTAAATCAAAAAGGTAATTAGCACAAAAGGTCCCTACCTTTCAAAGTTATTGTACAAAACGTCTCTACTTTTTATTTTTTAGCATAATTAGCAGAAAATGTCCCTACCTTTCAATATTATTGTGCAAAACGTCCCTACCTTTCATTTTTAGCATTTTTATCCCTACATTTCACCTTTCATTGCGCAAACTGTCCTTTTCATCCATTTTTCAATAAAATGACGATTTTACCCTCCTATTGAAATAAAACAAAAAAAAAGAAAAAAATTAATTAATTAATTGCAATCATAGTTCTAAATCTTTCAAAACATTACAGATAAATCCTAAATTCTCCACTACCGCTACTTTCACAACCCCACCAAGCCACCACCTATAGATCCATATAGCACCACTTTTCGACCACAACACTATCGGACTCCACCACCAACAGCATCGCCTCACTCTCCCCAATATCCTCCTCCATAGTATTGGTCACCAATCTGTCCGAAACAACCACATTTATGGTGGTGGAGTCCGGTGGGCATGGTGGTCGAAAGGTGGTATTATGTGAATTTATAGTTGGCAGTTTGATAGGTTGTGAAAATGGTGGTGGTTAAGAATTTATGATTTTTTTATAATTTTTTAAAAATTTAAGGACTATGGTTACAGTTGGTAATTCATCTTTTATTTTTGTTTTATTTTAATAGGAGAGTAAAATCGTCATTTTATTGAAAAATGGATGAAAATGACCTTTTGCGTAATGAATGGTGAAATGTAGGGGTAAAAATGCTAAAAATGAAATGTAGGGATGTTTTGCACAATAATATTGAAAGGTATGGACCTTTTCTGCTAATTATGCTAAAAAATAAAAGGTAGGAACGTCTTGTACAATAACTTTAAAAGGTAGGGACCTTTTGTGCTAATTATCTTTTTGATTTAACGGAGCATTTTAACGGAGAATTGACAGAAGGATGTTTTGCGCAAAAAAGATAAAGGTAAGGGTGTAATCCGCAAAAAAATGAAAGGTAAGGACGTTTTCCACAAAAACATCGAAAGGTAGGGACGTTTTGTGCTAATTACCTTAAATAATTAGTTTCTCAATTGAATTTTATTTATACCAGAAGCAAAGCCTTCTATTTCAGGTTCTATGGCTGATATTAGTGCAGTTTTTCTTCACAGTTTTTGGCCAATCAAGTTTCCGGCAGATAGACATTTGCACAGTTTAATTATCTAATTTGAATTTTTTTCACTTGATGTGTCGTACTTTAAATTAAATTTAGTTCTTCTTCTTTTGCAACCTCCAATAATTTCTACCAACAAATTTTTTCTTTTGCCAACAGTTTTTTGCCCCCAACATTTTAATGAATTATGTAATCATTTTTGGATATTATTTTGATGGATATTTGATGGATTGTACCATTTTAATTTTCAAGTTTATTGACATTGGACGACTATATTAATGTTACTTTAGATTCAAAAATTAAATGATTTTAATCTTTATGTGACAAGTTGTATCGAATCGAACAATCCAACCCAACTCAGCCCTCGAACGAGGGTTGAGTTATAACATTTACATATATTGGGTTGGGTTGGATTTCGAACAAACCGATAATGTTAGGTTGAGTTTGGTTGGAGCAAAAACCAACCCAACCCCACGCCCACGCGCATCTCTAGCCCTAAATTTCAAGAAAGGGGCTCAAGGTGAACTCGGCCCATTTTGTAGCTCCTGTCCAATTAGAGATAGAACTGAGGAAATGGAGATCTATAAATTGTTTTGGGCCTCCAAATATCTCGCCCAACATATTGTGTTGCCCTGCATTCTTGTCCTAAAATTTGCTAGATCATTGCTTATTTGTACTAAATACTATTTCTTGTAATCACTAATATTTTAAAAATTGGTCCAAACATACATCAATAAAAGTAAAGTATTAAGTGTCGAACCAAAAATACAAGAAAAAATCTTCCAAGTGTGAATCACTCAGTTTTCAATAGAATGAGTTGGTCCGAGTCAGTTCTTATAACATTGATAATTACTTTCATAACTCGATTAAGTGTAGTTAGTGATTGACACCTGTTTTATTCGTAATCATTAGTAACCTTGTAAATAGGAGTAGATGATTTATTTATTATTATTATTTTTTTGTAAGTCATACAATAAATGTATTTTCTTATTGCTTTCTCATTTTTTTCCCGTGTTATAGTTTCTGATATCATTGAATGTTGCTTTATGATAATTATTGTCATTAACCCATTCAACGACACTTGAAGGCGTAGCAAATGTTTTCTAGCATTGAAATCTCCCAACAAATATCTTCGGCTTTACTTGTTTATGGTTCAAATCCAATTTAAGAAGAAAAATTATTTATATGATCATCGACAACGTGATCTATCTGATTGTCTCGAAAGGCCCAATGAATCAAAATTTGTAGAAATTTTCGCACATACTTTTAAAAATCACTTAAATCTGATAAATACCTTAACAGTATTTTTAATTCTAAACATACCATGTTCTTCTCAATTCTCATGCTTGTTCCTTGCACCCGACCCCGACCACCACCATATCTCTTGGCACCAATTCGTCGACTACCACCACCTCCCGCTCTACACACCACTGACCACTACCTCACGCATAATTATAAACCATCTCATTAACAACATCTTCTGTCACCACCAACCAAAGACATCAACACGAACCATCTCCGATTGCACATCTATTTTCAAATCTAAAACCAAAAATTGGTTGTGAATCTGATAGTGTTTCACTCTATAGCGTCACCGAGGAAGATTAAGTGTTTGAGGAGCTTCTAGTTCTTGATTTTCTTGGCTATTTTTAAAGGCAAATATATGCTTACAACTTCATAAATCTTGAATTACTTTTTCTTCTTTTTGGTAGTTTGTCACATCTGGTGATTGGTTCTGTGATGGTTTATGGCGAGCATTAGTAATGGAGGTGACGAAGATGATGGAAGCGTAACACTTACAAGTTTAACACAATTTTTTTTTTAGTTGAACACTGTGTTATAATCTGTGGTGATGGCTTGGTCGATGGTGACAGTGGGGTGATACTAGAATGTGTAAAATAAAGTTTGTTACATGTGTTATGCTCTTTTTAACAAATACTTTCTATTGTTAAATAAAATATAATATTTTTGTTTAAACAATATTTTGGAAAATAAAAAAAGTTGGACAATAATATGGAAAAGGGAAAATTTCATATACAAGAGATTAAGTATAGGTCATTTCAATAATAAGAAAACAAGTATGATATTTCACCAATCAGATATCAATCTATAAATACATATATATACTAATTTATTTGAAAATAAAAACAATACCACAAAATCAGTGTGACTTACTAAAACTAGCAGGACCCTCCATAAAAAATAAAAAATACAATAAAATAAAATCCATCTCTCCAACTGATTTTGGAAGCCATAGAGATCTGAAATTACTTCCAATTTACCGCCCGCTCTCTCTAAATTGATGATAAAAGCATAGTTCGGGTCACATATTGCAGTCGCTAGGTCACATTATGTCAGATTAAAAGATGAGTCCATTGACCAGTCCCTGATACGTTACTTCAACATGTAATTCAAAAGGTTTGCATTCATCAGGTGTGTAATTACGATTTATAAAATGTAATTTGTCATTTATTCATACTCTCCAAGTATTGATCAATGAAACTATGGTTTGTGTGGAAATTGTGATCGTGCATATCAGTTAGTGATGTTCGAAGGTGTTTTGTCCGTTATACACAACCTGTGGTCATCTATTTATATGATGTGACCTTATGCAGTAAGTGCATGTGGGTGTTTGTGTCTCGAAATGTTTGACATATGTGACATGAATTTGTGACATGTGATTTTAATGCTGTTGTTTAAATCTAATCATATGTGATTCACACTTAGTTATCGTGACTCAATTGTGCATATTTTGTGATTTAATATGAACATGTGATCTGCATGTAATCAATATGTGACCAAACGCAAAAAATCTGAAAAATACGAACAGGTGACCTGCATGTATTCAATATGTGACCATCATTTTTGAGATTCGACATGTGTTTGTTGTGACTGTAATTGGATTTGACTGGTTATGGTTCTGTAATTTCACAGAAATGGGCTTCATTCACGTTTGTTTGTTGAATGGATCACAAATGTCGCTAGTGTTGAGGTTTGTTGACACAGTTATGAAATAGTTTGGCCTTGACCTTGCAAAAGTTGCTGTGACGATGACGTATGTCTTGAATAGTGATCTACCTCCGATAATAATCAAGAGTGACAATAATGTATTATCGTACATTTTTTGAAGGATATGAATTGTGACTCTGCCAAATATCCAATTCACATTGAAGTCACAATTGCAGATAACAAAAATCAGCCTATTACGGTATCAGTTGATGTTCAATCGAATAAACATGGGTTTTCATTAACAGATATGTCATATGAGGTCACAGTTGTGGCAGTGCAGATGCTAGGAAGGCAGAGAAAGAGTTTTTCGTAACAAAGAGATTATGGAATTGAGCTTGTCGTTTTCTGCAATCCAATATAGGCTTGAATATGTGGTCTTTTGGTCAGATAAGAAAGACTATCGCGTGAAATGTTCACGTGACGAGTGTAGTTGGATATGCAGAGTATCCAAGTTATCCAGAATAGATATGTTTAAAATCAGGCATATTACAGAAGGTCACACGTGTGCTGCAAACATCGTACTCAGTACTCATAGGCAAGTAACAAAGACGATTGTGTCAACCTGCATTAAGTACAAGTACACGTCGTTGCGCACAATATACACATCAAATAATATACGCAACGACATGTTATATACATATGGAGTATCTTTGAACTATGTCAAAACTTAGCTATCTCAAGAGGAAACTTTGAAAGTGTTAAGGGGTGATCCAACTGATTCATTCAATAAGATACCATCATTTTTTCCATGATACAGCAAACAAATTCTGTATCGGTCACAAGCCTAGAAATTGATGGTCATAGTAAGTTTAAATATTGTTTCATGGCATTGGGTGCATCTATACGGGGATGGAAACATTGTAGGCAAGTTGTTGTAGTTGATGACACATTATCTAAATGGACACTATGGTGGCACCTTATTCACGTCATGTACACAGATGCAAATAACAACATGTATGTACTTGCTTTCGGGATTGGGGATAACGAGAATGACAGTTCTTGGACATGGTTTTGCAGACAGCTGAAGAAAGCATATACGGACAGAGATGGTTTGTGCTTTGTATCGGATCGCCACAACAACATAAAAAAGGCAATTGAAAACGTGTATCCGAGAACTTGTCACGAGATATGTTCGTACAATCTATTACAAAATCTAAAATCACATTACGGGAGATCGGGATAAAACATAACACAAGCATTCAATGTAACTATTCGCGTTTACACATTGTTGGAATATGAATATTATATGCAACAACTCGACTCGATTAATGAAAAGATAAGGGGTTACATGTACTGTACTACACATAATCCTATAATCTTATTCATTTAAATACATTTGACATGATACTATACACTATATGATTTACATCTCCATGATTTTGTTTATAAAACGATGTTGGACTTGAGAAATGGTCATGTTTCCACGTGCCTTCAAATCGATATTTCATAATGACATCGAATATCGTGGAGTCGGTTAACGTGGTCATAAAGTCTACCAAAAACTACCATATTTTAACTTTGTTGGAGTCATTAAGACAAATTCTGCAATCTTGATTTTACAGACAGAAGGAGGACGCACAAGGCACTTTTACAACCTTGTCAAGCAAGTATGAGATGTAGATGAGGAAAATGAACACAGATATGAGAAAATTGAGGGTAAAGTCAAATACTATGACCTGGTCTCTAATATGTAACTTATCCAAATTGACATGTGGCATTTGCTGTGACTTGTCCTGTGGCCTGTACTGCTGTGTTTGAGTAATATTTGGGCAACATTATATATAATTATGTGACATGCACTTTCATTTATATCCTAATTTTTTTATGTGACTTATTGTGTATAGAACTGGCATCCGTAGTTGTAGGTTTCCCCCATTAATCAGACAATATTCTCAGTTACGGTGAAAGTTCCTCTTTCATTATTGATATAGAAAATCGGACATACACATGTAGGATGCTTCAAGTTGATCAACTACCTTGTTCACATGCTTTAGCTGTGTTTGCGAGTATGAAGATGGATCCATATGAATACTGTTCTTACTACTACACAAGTGAAGCATACAACAATACATACCAAGAAACCATTTTCCCCGTCGAAAACCCAGCTGAATGGATAGTGCCAAATGATGTCCATGACATAGTTGTACTAGCACCTAATCAAAATTATAGTTGTGGAAGTCCTACTGAGAAGAGACTCAGACCAGCCTATGAAGAAAATATAACTATCAAATACGGTTGGTGTGGTGAAAGTGGTCACAATTGTAGAACATGCAACAATCTAGTTTCGTTAAGTCAGAGCTATAAGAATAAAGAAAAGAAGAGGATAAAGACTGGCAATACACATTGATATATTTGTAATAATTCATTCGTTTTTTTATTAGTTAATTTTTTTGTAATGTAGGATACAAAATATAGGATGATACATATTGACCATATTTTGTGATGATAAATCAATGGGATGATGACTCATAAAGTGTGTAGTAACCCTAAAACATGATCTGTGACATGTGTTGTGACTGATTGTAATGCACTTTGAATGTACAGTAGGAATGTGTGACCACTAGCACGTATGACACGCGTGTACAGTGTGTCACATGAAAACCTGTATTCAAAACTATTATATGATCATCATGCAGTGACCTGTGACCAATTTGCAGTGACCTATGACCAATTTGCATTGACTCGTGACCATTATGCAATGAACTATGACTAATATGTAATTACCTATGATCAATATGAAATGATCTGTGACCACTCTCCAATGACCTGTAACTAGGATGCAGTGACCTGTTATCACTCTTCATGACATGTGACCAATATCCATTAACTCGTGACCAATATAAAATGACCCATGATAAATTGCAAAAACTCGTGAAAACGCGTGTACAGTGTGTCACACATGAAAACCTGTATGCAAAAATGTTATATGATCATCATCTAGTGACCAGTGACCAATTGTAGTGACATCTGACCAATGTGCAATGAACTGTAACCAATATGGAATTAGCTGTAACAAATATGAAATGACATGTAACCACTCTCCAATGACCAGTGACCAGTATGCAGTGACTTGTGACCACTCTTCATGAACTGTGACCAGTATGCATTAACTTGTGACCAATATACAATGAATCTGTCTACCACCTGTGCTGATAACATGACACAATGACATAATTTTGTGCATTAAGTTTTGAGACTTGGTCAACAATACATCATCATTCATGCGAAATATGATACACAGTTAAACATCTGAAAACAATATAATGAATTCGCCACACACCAATGATGTAATTGATATAAACAGTCAAAGTTAAGAAGTATATTGTCATTACAAATGAATTTTTAAGCATGAGAGACTGTTTCCATCTATTACAACTTGTGACTTCAAATTGCACTATCACTCTATAACGATGCTTTCCCCTCCAGTTGGCTACACTTTTTTTCTAGCCGTCTCAGTTTCTCGATATTTAAACAACAATGAAGCTACATCCAATCGTACTCTACCTACATCGAACTTCATGGACATGGATCCTATGTCATCATGTAGCATGTACTCTGCATATTTGACAATGTATATGCTGCAATCATGTCTAAAAACACAAATATCAGTCTATTATGTATGAAATCAAGCATGT
The DNA here is from genome assembly GCF_002742605.1 of Olea europaea var. sylvestris. Classification (NCBI taxonomy): domain Eukaryota; kingdom Viridiplantae; phylum Streptophyta; class Magnoliopsida; order Lamiales; family Oleaceae; genus Olea; species Olea europaea. The sequence goes on along the minus strand of NC_036255.1, from coordinate 6,826,824 downwards.
TACAATATGGTCAACTGTAACTAGAGGCAAAAAATATTCCCATTTTTCTGTTGGGGAAGAGAGGAATCAAGATCCAGCTTCAACTTCATGGAATCTTTCTTCCATATTCCAACATATTTCATGAGGTGCAAAAGCATGCTGACAAAAGGTTTAATTCCAATACCGACCTTGTTATCATTTTATGTCTTCCTAGACGAATTCAATACACGTAATGTATGCGTCTTTATGTCCAGCACTCCAAGCATACAATTTGATTTGCTGGTAGGCAAAAGTGGAATAAGCACAAGGTCGACTTTAGCCCATGAAATGCTCAGTAGAATCCGTGCACTCGTAATGTCATCAATTAGTCTATCATGTGTCACAACAACATTTGCAATATCCTTGAACCTGTGATACATATGCTTGAGCTTGGTCTAAAACAACGAGTCAGTTTTGGTAGCAATAAACTTGAGATTTTTCCCAATTTTTGCCACTTGACGTATGTAGTAAAAGCACACGTTCATATGCTATCAAGATACAAGTACAATAAGAAATTAGGAAACCATATAGCATGTGTGACCATTCAATATTTGATTTGTGACCCAATTAGTATGTGTAATCAGTATAGCACATAGTCAGTTACCATTCAATATCTGATCTTTGACGTTATAAATTCATGTGACCTGTTCTGTTGCTACTGCAAACATATTGTGACCTACTATATGTGTGACACGTGACTCATGCGTGATTTGTGATGTACTACACGGGTGGTTTGTTACATAATACAAGTGTAAACTGTGACTGTTATTAAATAATATGTGGCATGTCGCATTTGTGTTAACTCAATGTGACTATTCTATAGTGATCTGTGACTCATGTGATATGTTCTGTGATATATCCTTTAGATATGTTACTTGTATGTAGTAACGTACCGAACTGTTCAACGACACCTCCCTGGATACAAGTTCATACCACCATGTCTTGTTTCCTACCGTGTACTGACTGATAGAAAAAGGTGGACGAATAGCATCATCTTTATCATTGAACATCTTCCTACAAACGAGAAGAACGAATTATTATTTGGAAAGTATGAAAATAGGATAACCATTTCGTACTTGTTATGCAGTTTATATCTTCTTTGAAACTAATTCTGAAATTCAGCGACGTCTGCATCATCTGCATGCTGATTGTAGTGTTCAAAGACCACTACTTTTCCTGACAATTTCATTTGTTTCGCAGCTTCAACAACTTAAGGAGATTGAAGTGCTTTAGCTGGCTTTGGAGCCCTCTTCACCGGCAATCCAGAACTTGATGCGGCCTCAGGTGATTGTTGCAAAATAAATGTGTGTTTTAATATGTGACATACACTACCCAACAAATACGATATTATTTTTGATACCTCTTGCTCAGTAGATTCTGTCTCCTTCAGTACATTGGATATGATCGAGTCAACTTGCACTTGAACTTCTTTAGATGTCATTGTATCAAATTGGCTTGGTTGTGTAAATCCAAGACAGAGATCAAAAGATCGAGGTTCTAAGGGAACATGGGAACTCAACTGCACCCACCAAGTCAACCTTACCTTTGCCTTTTGAATCAACAATTTTTTCGACGTTTGTAGCCTAAAAATCAGCAAAAAAAAATGTATTTTAGCCAATAAGTAAGAAGCAGTCACAGATGTCATGTGGTAACAGAAGAGGTATTGACTTTATCTGTTGGTCCAGATCCTCCAACAGTTTGTCGTCCTGAGTTCTATCTGAATTTGTTCATAATTTCTTCTATCGAACTAGATATCAATGCGTTCACTGAATCAGACATACACTGCATGTGCAATTTGATGTCCAGTATGTCGGTATGAATTTCACCTTGCATGCGAACAACAAAGTTCAGTTTCTTTTGTTGATCAGACCTCAAAGATGACATCCGTGACTGCATCGCCTAAAGCTTTTTGTTGAGCACCGATTTTCGGATTGGAGATCACATATCTATCGTTTGAAATAATTCCACAATTCCTTGACCACCAGCAACATATGAATAATTATATTAATCAGGTAAATGATGATGGTAAAATAGAATAGTCATCTGTGACCAATAGTGAAATGTCTATTAACCTATGACCTAATAACCGAGACATGTGACTTGAATATATTTATGTGATCTAAGTGTATTTCTATTACCTGAATATCATGATACTAAATGGACTTGTCACATGATAGATGAAATTGGAACAACTTACATTATTTGACGACTGATCCTCTAAATCATGTGTAAGCCGATTAGTTATATCAGCTGACTTACTCTCCCCACTTGACGAATCTCCATCGATTGATGTCCCCTTCCATCTGGGTGGTGGGTCAACATAGTCGCCATCGTCAATGTGCACATCAGAGGGTCCCACACGAATCACTTGGCTTTGTACTGGTCCTAGCACAATGAACTGATCGGTCTGTGCTACCACCTTTTATATTCTACCCACGTGATCAATCAGGTTAGACAAGTTTCTCATACCGCACCTCTGTCATGTATAGCATAGCCATTTTAGTTTCTGAGGGTTCCAAATCACATATTTCCAACTTCCATTCAGATCACAACAAAAGTTTATATATATATATATATATATATATATATATATGAACAATTAGATATAATGTTGCACATCATGTAGTTATGTTGACATGTAAAAATGCCTGTGACTTGTATTTAATATTGTGACTTTGTGAATTTGATCTGTGACTTGACGAAATGAATACGTGACCAAATTAATATGATCTGCAACATGTAAATATGTGCAACTCCGTATATTTTAAAAAAATTAAAAAATATAGAGTATTTTTTTTTTGCTTATTTTTTAATTAAATTTATTTTGTTCATATTATAAATTTTTTTAATTATGGATTTAAAATTCTTTTTAATTCTTTTCTCTTTATGATAAAATTTATTTTTTTCAATTTTAATTAAATAATATTATTATATTCTTTGTTTCATTTTTGTATCATTAATTTGTTTAAATTTTTTTGTTTAATTACATAATTTTTTTTAAGTTTTTTTGTTCATATTATAAATTTCTTTTTCTTTTTAATTCTTTTCTCTTTATAGGCTGGACACATTTTCTCTCTTTAAAGGAACTACAAATGGGTGATACATGCATCTTTGGACTACTGAACAAATTAAAAATTCTATTTACAAATGCAAACAATGACAGAATTGTAAACAATACTAACTGAGCCAAAAAGACTCCAAACATACTCAAAGCAATCTCTTGTAAGCCTCATTAAATATAAAAAACAATGATCGAAAATTTAGTTTCTCAAGTATATAAGGGTAAAGAAAGAAAAACCTAGCTAACTTTTACACACTTAAAAAAAACATATATTACATTAAATAAAGTCGAAGAAAATAAGAAATAAATCTACAAGAAAGCAAACATCCAACAAAAATATAAATTTCATAGCCATGTCTAAGAGAAAAATAAAACTCAATTAGATTTTCACTTATATACAGAGACAAGAACATACCTCACATCTAGGTAGAGCAAGATAAGTCAAACAAGATTTTCATCTATACACAGAAATAAAAATTACATACCTTAAATAAATCTTAAAAAACTGAAAAACAGAAATACACAAAAAAAAAAAATAAATAAAATTGCAAGATGTATCCAAGGATAATCGTGACAAATTCTATGGTCTTCTTCCCTGCGATTGAGATGGGGATTGTGCGATTTTTTTCCCCACAGAAAGAAATAAGAATTGGAGAGTTTTTTTTCTTTTTTCTTTTTCTCTATACAAGAAAGCTGGACTTTTGAACATAAATTGATTGAATTGAAGGAGGAAGAATGAGTGATTTGAAATAGTGATAGATGGTAGATTACTTTATATTTTTTTTTTATAATATAATACAAAAAACCAAACCACTTTGACCAAGTTCATTTCAAACCAGTTGAATGTGAAAACGCATGTGGCAAAAATGAACAGTCTAGCTTTGCGTAAAAAAAGCAGTAATTTCCACCTTCACCAATAAAAAAAATTGAAAAAATTTTAAATATAAAAATTTAATATTAAAAAAATTTTAAATAGAAAAAATTCTCCTTTCACAAAGAGAAAAAAATAATTGAAAAAATTAAGTTCAATCATAAATAAGGAAAAAAAAAAATTTAATGTGAAAAAAAAAAAAAAAAACCGCAAAAAAGAATTAATCTGTGACGTGGCAGCAACAAATATTTAATTGAGCAAAAAAACAAAAAAAAAAAATAAAAAAAAAAAAAAAAAAAAAAAAAAAACCAAAAAAAAAAAAAAAAAAAAAAAAAAAAAATTTGCTCCGTGCATGGAGTAAATATTCACTTTGTGCATGAATTTTTAAGTAAATATTTATATATATTTAATTTTTTTAAATTAAATATTAAAAAAAAGAACTTTATGCACGGAGTAGTTAGATTTTACAAGAATTTTATGTCAAAATATAATATGAACAAAATTATTCCTCTTTGAAAAAAGAATCTCTTCGCACGGAGAGATAGGTTCTCCTTTCAAAAGGAGAGAACTCTCTTATTGAAAAGTGAAAAGAAGAGTTCTCCCCCTTTTTGAAAGGAGAGTGTTCTCTCCTTTTACGGAGAGTTTTCTCTCCATCTCACAGAAAGATCCTCTCCAGTGGGTGGAAATTTTTTTTATTTCTTATTTAAAATTTTATGAATTCTTTTCTCTTTATTTATAATTGAACTTAATTTTTTCAATTATTTTTTTCTCTTCGTGAAAGGAGACTTTTTTTTCTATTTAGAATTTTTTTCAATATTGATTTTTCCCCTACCTTGAAAGAGAGAATATGAGGTTTACTGTTCATTTTTGTCACATTGATTTTCACATTAAACTGATTTGAAACTGGTTTGATCCTTTGAATTTGACACTCCATTTTCTTACACTATCAACTATCAACTATATCTTATAATTTTATTAGTAGTATTATTTTTTAAAATAATATTTTGTCAAATTATAGGTTTCTTTTTTTAATGATGGAGCAAAAACGACGTAGTATTCTATTTTACCTATAGTTTACATGCTTTGAATCTGACACATAGTACTCCTTCTCCATTTTTTTACACTATCAACTATCGACCATATCCTATAATTTTATTAATAATAATTTTTATTAAATAATTTTTTTACATAAAAGTTACTCTTTATTTCTAAAATGTAAAAAGTTACTTATAACTAAAAATGTCACTTCAAGTTTTTAAAAAGTAAAACGAACTTATAATTGTAAAAACTATTTATAAGTAAAAAATATTAATTTAAAATTTTTTAAGTATAAATATTTAGATATATTTAGTTTTTCAAAATTAAATATTAATAAAAAAATTACACAATCTACAATGTAAAAAGTTACTTATAAGTACAAAAAGCATTTCAAGTTATTTAAAAATAATAAAAAAACTTATAATTGTAAAAACTTCTTCTGGGTAAAAAAATATTAATCCCTCCGTTTCTTATAATTGTAAAAGTTACTTATAAGTAACCAAATATTAACTTAAAATTTTGTAAGTATAAATATTTAGATATATTTAGTTTTTTTTTAAAAAAAATTAATAAAAATGTTACACCATCTAAAATGTAAAAAGTTACTTATACGTAAAAAAATCATTTCAAATTATTTAAAAATAATAAAAAACTTATAGCTGTGAAAAAATACTTATAGATAAAAAAAAATATTAACTTCAACATTTTTAAGTAAATATTTAGATATATTTAAATTTTTTACAGTAAATATTAATAAAAATTACTATAATGACAAAAAAAAATACGTGCATGGAGTGATGTGGTTGAATTGTTTTTAACTCCATGCACGAAGTGTTGCACGGAGTGGTTGAGTTGCATGGATGGAGTGGTTAGTTAACCAGTCCATGCACTCCATGCACGGAGTGATATCACTACATGCATGGAGTGAAATGTTTTTTTTTTATTTAAAAAAATTTAAATATATCTAAATATTTATTTAGAAAGTTGAAAAAAGTAGCTTTTACAATTATAAATATTATTATTACTTTGAAATAACTTGAAATGATTTTTTTTTTATTTATAAGTAACTTTTTTATATTCTATATAGCGTAATCTTTTTACTAATATTTAATTTAAAAAATTAAATATATCTAAATATTTATACTTACAAAAATTTTAAGTTAATATTTTTTTTTTACTTATAAATAGCTTTTCCAACTATAAGAGAATGAGGGATTAATATTTTTATACCTATAAGTAGTTTTTACAATTATAAGTTTTTTATTACATTTAAATAACTTGAATTTCTTTTTTTACTTATAAGTAATTTTTTACATTCTAGATAGTGTAATTTTTTATTAATATTTAATTTAAAAAACTAAATATATCTAAATATTTATACTTCAAAAATTTTAAGTTAATATTTTTTTACTTATAAGTAGCTTTTACAATTATAAATTCATTTTACTTTTAAATAACTTGAAGTGATCTTTTTAATTATAAGTAACTTTTTACATTTTAGAAATAAAGAATAACTTTTATGTAAAAAAATTATTTAAAAAAATATTATTAATAATAAAATTATAGATATGATCGATAGTTGATAGCGTGAGAAAATGAGGAAAGAGTAGTGTGCGTCAGATTCAAAGCATGTAAACTGCAGATAAAAAAAACGATGTCGTTTCTACTCCACCAATTAAAAAAAAAGTCACGGTGTGACAAAATATTATTTAAAAAATATTACTACTAATAGAATTATAGTATATGATTGATAGTTGATAAGGTGAGAAAATAGAGAAAGAGTATTATGTGTGAAATTTAAATAATCAAACCAGTTCAATGTGAAAATTAATGTGAAAAAAATGAAACACTAAAAAGATCACTTCAAGTTATTTAAAAGTAAAACGAACTTATAATTATAAAAACTACTTATAAGTAAAAAATATTAACTTAATTTTTTAAGTATAAATATTTAGATATATTTAGCTTTTAAGTTAAATATTAATACAAAGATTATACTGTCTAGAATGTAAAAAGTTACTTATAAGTAAAGAAAACACTTCAAGTTATTTAAAAATAATTAAAAAAAACTATAATTGTAAAAGCTACATATACGTTAAAAAAAATATATCAATCTCTCTTTCTCTTATAATTGTAAAAGTTACTTATAAGTAAAAAAAAATATTAATTTAAAATTTTTTAAGTATAAATATTTAGATATATTTAATTTTTTAAATTAAATATTAATAAATAGATTACACTATCTAGAATATAAAAAGTTACTTATAAGTAAAAAATCACTTCAAATTATTTAAAAGTAATAAAAAATTTATTCCAAAAGTTATTTACAGATAAAAAAATATTAACTTCAACATTTTTAAGTAAATATTAAGATATATTTAATTTTTAAAATTAAATATTAATAAAAGAATTACAATAAATAAATTTTAAAAAAATAAAAAATAAATAAAAATAAATATTTGTCCACTCCATGCATGGAGACTCTGTGCATGGAGTGGGTCATGGATGCACGTAGTGGAAACCCATTCAGTGCACGGAGTCTAATATGTTTTTTTTTTATATAGTAATTTTTTTATAAATATTTAATTTTAAAAAATTAAATATATCTAAATATTTACTTTAAAATGTTGAAGTTAATATTTTTTTATCTATAAGTAGTTTTTACAATTATAAGCTTTTTTATTACTTTTAAATAACGTGAAGTTATTTTTTTACTTCTAAGTAGCATTTTACATTCTAGATAGTGTAATTTTTTTATTAATATTTAATTTAAAAAACTAAATATATCTAAATATTTATACTTAAAAATTTAAAGTTAATATTTTTTTTACTTATAAGTAGCTTTTGCAATTATAAGAGGAGGGATTAATTTTTTTTTTTATCTACAAGTATCTTTTACAATTATACTTTTTTTATTACTTTTAAATAATTTGAAGTGATTTTTTTTTTACTTCTAAGTAACTTTTTACATTTTAGAAATAAAAAATAAATTTTACGTAAAAAATTATTGAAAAAAAAATATTATTACTAATAAAATTATAAGATATGGTCGATAGTTGATAGCGTGAAAAAATGAAGAAAGAGTACGATGTGTCAGAGTCAAAGCATACAAACTGCAGGTAAAATAAAAAACGACGTCGTTTCTGGAGACCAATTAAAATAAAAAAGCTACGGTTTAACAAAATATTATTTAAAAAAATATTACTACTAATAAAATTATAGGATATGGTTGATAGTTGATATGGTGAAAAAATGGAGTATTGCGTGTCAAATTTAAAGGATCAAACCAATTCAATGTGAAAAACCAACGTGGCAAAAATAAAAAGTGAACCTCACATTCTCTTTTATAAGGTAAAGAGGGATTTAGATATATTTAATTTTTTTATTAATAAAAAAAAAAAAGCATATCTCCACTCCGTGCATGGAGTTGAATCACTCCCTGCACAAAGTGATAACACTCCGTGCAAAAGGAGAGACTATCTCTACGTGGATGGAGAGATTCTCTCCGTCCACAGAGGATTTTTTTTTTCATTTTTGTATATATATATGGAAGAATAATTTTGTTCATATTATATTTAGATATAAAATTCTTTTTAATTCTTTTATGGTAAAATTTAATTTGTTCAATTTTAATTAATTAAATAATATTTATATATTATTTATTTAATTTTTGTAACTTTCTTTTATTTTATTTGTTTAATTTGATTTAATAAAATAATTTTTATACATTCTTTATGATAGAATGGCATTCGTTAAATTTGAATTAAGTAATATTTATTTTTTAAATCATTTTAATTTAATTTAAAAACTTTATAATACATTTTTTTGTTTGCAATTTATATTTAATTTGTTTCTTTATTATATAATAAATAACATAGTATTGACTTTAATCAAGTGAAGTAGTATGTGAAAATGGAGAAATATTGTAGTGGAGGTGACATTGCAGTGAAACGGCGTGTGAAAATGGCGAAATGAAGTGTGAAAATAATGTTAAAGTGTGATTGAATAGAATAATTTACTATTGCCAAAATTAGTTCAAAACCAATTTAATGTGAAAATCTATGTGACAAAAATGAATAGTAAATCTCACATTTTCTCTTTTAAGATAAGGATGGATGAGCGATTTAAAGTTAAAAAAAAAATCCACAATATCCATATTACCTCCATTTTGAATGTCGAATTTGAAGAGCCAATAAATCATTTCCTACTGTAAATCGTTCCTTTTAGTTTTTTCATCATGTTTCATCTCCATCTCCATCTCCACTACCTTCACCTTCATCTTCATTTTCATCTCTCATATTTTGTGGTAGAATTTATATTAATAGTTACTTTCTTCAATTTTTTTTAGGGTACATCTATTTTTATCCACACTTTTTATACATGCATTCACTTTTAAAAATCAATTTTTATTATATTTTAAATTCTATGTAAATTTACTTAAGTAGACATAAAAAAATTAAATAAAAATACATAACTCTAAATTGATACACTAATTTTTATTTTCATTAAATTATCCTAAATCTTTTTTCATTCTTTTGGAATTTATGTTTAATTAAAATCCTAATAGATTAAGAAAAATTACATGAATATAATTATAGGTGATGGGTGGCCCAAAATTCACGTACATTAATGAAGATTAGTTGAAAGGCAGTATTAATGTCTCAAGGGAAGATCTATGGAATTTTCATGGTTGCCAAAGTTTTGAAATATTAGCCGAAAGTTTTCAGATTAGAGATCTTCAATATCTTCAACATACAAAGTTTGTAAAATCCGGCTTGCTTAATTGAATTTTCTTCTTCTTTCTTTTTTTTAGTATTTGTTGTTCAAAGTATTGTAATACTCAAAACTTTGATAGACAAATAATTTAGTGAATAGTGGAAGAGGCATCGTTAGAGCAAAAATATACAAACATGGTAATATATGAAGAGAAATTTGAAAAAGTAAGGATTATCTTTTTATCATATTTTGTTGTTTGGTTTTTTTCCTAAAGCATTAAGACATTAATGAGTTTAAGATTTATTTTTATTTTTTTAATTTTTTTTATGGGTCATAGCAAATATTCAACACGTTTTAAGAATGCGACTATTTGATATAGGTTAGGACCATATTTGAAATTTGAAAGGCATTGACCGATCAATTACACCCTCAAAATGGATGTTTTGGGAAAATATTGGTAAATCTTGAATGACGGTTTGCTAATATTGGCTTTTATTACATTTGGAAACTACTATGAAAGAGTTTATGGTTTTGAGGATTGTGTGAATCTATAGTGTTAGTGATGTATTTAAAATCGGATGAATATATAAAATTCACGAGGATATATATTTAAATGAAAGAATTTAATAAGGACAAGATTGAAATATAACGTAGATGCAAATAATTTTTTTTAAAATTTAAAATTTTATTAGGGATGAATTTAAAGTGGGATGTACATATAAAAAAAGTGGATGAAAATAGCGGTACCTTTTATTATTTTTTGTTTTGTTTACAATGTTGGGTAAATACATAATTTAAACTTATGTAAACTTGCTTTGGGTAAAAAAATTGGACAAAAAAATTCATAGACCTCGGTTTGTGAAAAAAATCTTCCAACCCCAAAATTTGAAATTCAAAAGAGTTGTGCTGGGCGTACAGGCCCAGCACTTACAAGGGTCTCATCAACCCCTCACATTGGTACGATCGGTTTTTTTTTTTTGGCTGGTGTTGGGGCCCGCATCGAGGTGAGAGAAATGAGAGAGGGGGCCTCTACCAAGAGCATTTTCCAATTCAAAAGGGTAAACTTTGAAATGAAGGGTATTTTTATCTTTTTACATGAAGGAGGCCTCTATTACTTGTGCTTGGTAAGTAATACGTCTTCCCCAAATGATATATTTGACTGGACTCCAGTGAAAAATTTCACCTTTAGCTGGTTATTTAAGTGGGCTCACATTACCCGTCTAGTTTCATCAACTTTCGGGTACTCTCAAGGCTTTTGTCGTTTTTATTGGATAGAAAATTATTTCAACTTTATCTCATTTATGGACCGTTAGTAACTTGTCGGTCATGTCTCCGTGCATTTCATCTCAATGTATTAACTCTCGAAAATGAAATTGACAGGTAGCTCGAAAATAATGTGTGGTGTAACTTATCATTTGATTATAAGTGATTATTAGCTAACGTTGTTATTATAATTATTATTATTATTATTTTTCCAGTGCGGATTTAAGTAAGCATTTCATCTCAAAATTTCTTACTCTCTCATTTGAAAGGATTCGATGTTTAGAATTAATTGATCGAGTAAATTCTTGGGAAAAAGAAGAATTAATGATTTATTTAACTTCGTTGCCTTTGAAAAACTTTGTCTGGTGCATTCTTGATTATCATTTAGTAAAACATATTAATCATAAACCTTGTGTAAAAATGTTAAATGACACGAAGAACCCATCAATCACTTCCTAGTTTTGTGCTCAAATGAGTATTAAAACTTACTATTTAATTCATGTTCTTGTCAAGGGATTTAATTCTACATCAAATAAAGTTCATCTTTTAAAATGGAACCCCAAGCTTTTACATGGTATTAGAGCCTATTAAACTCCAACGAACAATTCGATCCGATTAAAACTTTAAAAATGAGCACATGAATTTCCAAATTGGTATGTTCAAACGAGCCACCATCTTGCGGGGACATATTAAAAGATAAAATATCCCACATCAAATAAGATTATAAATATGGACCAACTTATAAAGTTTTAGACTATTACTATTAACAAGGTTGACCTTTTAAAATAGAACCCCAAATCTTTAAAATTCTAAATATAATAGTGATGATACTTCAAATTTTGTACAAATCTGAAATCCTAATATTGCATTTTGGCACGTAATACTTATTTTTAAAACTTTCTTTTCTATATTGTCTAGTACTAGAAAGTCAACACTGAGATACCTAAAATGATAAATATATATGTACAAATAAATTTGTATAAAATGGGTTACTTAATCTCACAAACAAGTGGTCCCACGTGAATTTAAAAAATTTCGGCTCGTGATCCTCACATCCTATTGTGAGTAGTGAGTAAATGATTTTGTAAAAAAGTTTAGAACTGTAGCATGATCCATTTTTAAAATAGTAGTGATGATACTTCAAATTTTATAAATTCTGTACAAATTTGAAATTCTAATATCATATTTCAGCACGTAATACTTATTTTTAAAACTTTCTTTTTGTATATTGTCTAGTACTAGAAAGTCGACATTGAGATACCGACATTAAGCCACACCACATTCATACTCTATTCTCCATGTATTTCTTTGAAAATTAGAACCCACGTATTCTAAAATTCCATAGTCTTGTTATTCAAGTTATTTAGTTTCTATTTGAGTTTCATTCTTTAAAAATTCAATTTTATCTACACATTTTTCTAATAAAATAATTTGATATACAAATCTAAAAATTTTTCATACTTTTTAATCACAAATTCTCCGAACAAAATCTATTTTGGAAAAATAGGTTCAAACTAACCAAATTTAATACAATGTTGGACCATAGGCTGCCAGAAATTGTCAGAACAATTAAAGATGGTAGGCCCAATGTCGTCTACAATTAAAGATTGGGCTTTAAAGTCTTCACGATTTTGGAACCCTACTGGCATTCTTGCTTCTCTTATAGCCATTTCTTGTGGCCCCTATTTGTATTTTCAACAAAAAAAATCAATTTGAGAAAAGTATATCCCTTAGCCTCACTGGCCCATATAAAGTAAATTGCTGTTGCCCAGTGACACTTCCAAGAATATCCTTTTGTCTCACAACCATCTTCAAGTTATTTTTCGAGTAATAAAGTAGTTTTTAGTAGGGTTAACACGATTTAATTTGGAAGGTTTCCCAATTATTTTTAAGCCAAATTATTATAAATGGTTGGAAAATTTTATCAAACTAAACGATTTCTACAGTTTGATTTTATTTTATACCACAATTTTTAAAAAAAAAACGCGTTTCAAATAGGTGAAAGATAAGTATATTTTGGTGTGACTCTTAAAACATTCTAACACAATACAAATATAATTCGAGATACAAGTTAAAACCAATAAACTAAAACAAGTGCATTCATAAATTTATTTCATTATTTAGATAAGAAAAATATAATCATGAATATATCATTATTTTTCTATTGAGCCGCCAATAAAAGCCGATTAGCAAGTAAGTTTGTTGAAGTATAAATAATAGAACACATAACATATATTGGATAACGTGAGTTATTTTTTAATAAATTGGATGAATAGTTCGATTAGATTTCAAGTGATTTTTAACTACTAAAGTCTAAACCAAACAATTTTCACACTGTATAATTCGATTTTGAAACGGCTAAAAACTAAAACCATGTGGAATGAAACCAACGTTTTGAAAAATTGTGATTTCATTCGATTTTACGGGTTGACAAATTTTTTTGTTCACCCCTATCTTTAGATTAAAAATGACAAACTGGTTCTCAAACCTTTTATTATTGTTGGAGATATCATAAACCACTTAAATTTTTGTTCAATTTCATGTGACCTTCACGTATCTAGCTTATGATACTTTAAGTTTCGCAACGGCAAATTGCATTATTGAGTTTTGACGTAGTCTTTTAACCTTATAAAATGAACAAACTAATTTTTAACTTATTTTTATAATTATAATTTGTTTTTAATAATGAAGACCAGTTAAGCGTATGTTAAACCACAGTGTAACTTTCATATATAAAACTAGATTTTCGTTTGTCAAAATGAGATGGTGTCTAGAAATTAGATGCGAACATGTTTTAATGATATGCGGTTTCGAGACTCAAAGTTAATGAATTTCTTAGATTTATAAATTTTCATGAGTTTCGTTAATTTTAATAAAAAGCGTAGAATTCGAAAGATTTTAACTGATCTCTACTAATAGAATTTAATATGATCGTTGAATTTTAATGGATTTCTACAATTAAGACAAAATGATACGATCATCCAAAAAGATTTTAACTTCATAATCAAAAAGTAAAATTCATAGCCTTATCTTTTTCACATAGAATCCATAACATTGCCATATAAAAGAACTAATTTCTTCAATATACAAAATCAAGAAATAAATATCAACAAATTAAAAAAATTGTTTCATATTTGAATCTGGAAAATCAAAAAAAAAATTATCGACAATTAAAAATTAGTTAAATTTGAAAATAAAATCATTTTCATGTCAAAAGTTACTTACAAAATATGCACCAAATATTTTATGGTCAAAGATATGTTTGGTTGGTTAATAGGATTTCAAAAGCAAAATGGTCTAATTCAACTTTCGATCTTAGTTGCATAAAATAAAAATTCAAACCCAAATTTTAGAACTCAATTCCTCATTTCCTTTAACCTCCCACTTTGAATTTCAGTCCGAGATTCAACAATGAAATGTTTTATTATTATTCATTTTATATTTATATTTCGTACTGAATTACATTTTTCTGGCCAAAAGCATAAATAATATAAAACTTTGTATTTCTGAGCTCGAGATCCATTCAAATCTTTTAAAATCCTTCCCATTAATAAAATGCTTAGAAATTCACAAGTTATTAGGTACAACTACATTAAAATATGAATTTAGGCACCTAAATTTATATGTACTTTTAATGGAATCTATTAAAATATGAATTTAGGACACCTAAATTTATATGTACTTTTAAAATCCTAGTTGAGAAGACCCTTAATTTTGTTCGATTATATTGAGTCAAAAGTACTAAATAGCATAATTGTTAAAGGATTTTAAAAATTCGATTGTGCTACATGTACAAACACATTTGTACTAAAAATTTTACATACTCTCACAATAGAATTGTAGTTACCACATGGCCGAATTTTTTAATGCAAGAGGGACTCACATACATGTGAGAGCGAATAAACCATTTTGTCAACCAAATTTTGTACAAATAGTTTTATCCATAAATTTAGGTGTTGATTTTAGCATGTTGCAAACCCATAAATATAAATACAAGGCTCTTTTGGAACAGCTCGATTTTCATATTTTAATTGATTTTGAGCTCAAATATAAAGTTAAAATATTTGTATTTTTGGACATAACTAAAATAACATAAGTAGGAAGAGGTTATTGGCAAGCGGAGGAATGAATAGTAGGAATATATTAATTAAGAAATAAACACACACACACACATATATATATTAAATAATTTTTGAAGTGTTGATATATATTTGCTTTATTTTGTAGATTTTACTTGTGTTCAATTTTAACCGAACTAATTTATTATTTTTTTGATACTTTTTTGCTTGATTTTGTGACTGATGAAATTAATTAGCTTAAATGACAAAGTTATGATTTTTTTTTTTGTGATAAATGATAAGGTTATGAATTTTATTTTTCAATTACAATGTTAAATTTTTTATATGTTATCTATTAAAAAGTTATAGCATTTTATCATAATCGAAAGAAATCTTCTTAAATTCAATGTATCCATTAAAAATAAAGACATGTTAAAATCTTATGAATTTTATGGTATTCTATTTAAATTCATGGATCCATTAGAAATTTTAAATTTTAAGAAATCCATTAAATAAGAAAATGTTACTATCTCATGAGTAATATTTAAAGTAGCACTCAAAGTTTGATGGCATTATAGAGCCTACATGACGGTTGGAACAAAGACACATTTGGTTGTGAATTTCAGTACAACAGACATGTATTTATACATACCAATCAATAGCTCAAGTCACACTCCCATGATCCTAAACCGATCTGATCTGGGATTGCAGATTCCAAGTTGTCTATGAATAGTGGATCTAATTGCATTCGATCACTATTATTTGAGATCTAATTTATGAATGGCATTATTCAGCCCCTGGCCGCTTTTCCTTAAAACTCTTTAAGTTATCTTCTAGGGAATATTATCATTGTGATATCAAGTTGTAATTGAGCCATGACTTCTTGGATTGTAGATTGCACAGCCAGCCCCTGCTTCTTTAAAGCTTGGTTTGATTCTTAATGTCAGAAAAAAAATATAAAATTCGTTTAACGGTTTATAAATGTGAAAAAAGAAAAAAAAGAAAAAAAAGACACATTATTCAATTTATTATACTAAATAGGTCTCATAATCACTCACGAAGAAATCTAGGACCCTATTCGAATATGGTAGATTATTCAAACTCTACTGCTTAGCAAAGGTCATTGTGCGTTGACTCTAATAGTTGACTGACCGACAATTTTTAATTTTCATGCTTAAATGCAAAGCCATAGTAAAAGATTTTGATCAGGCAAGGGTAATATTGTCATTTTGGAACGAGCACGACGGCAAAAATAAGGTCCTATCACATTTATTATTTAGTAATTATATTAAGACCGCTATGTTGCGCTGCATTTTTATTGTAATCAAGGTCTTTAACCCTTACATATTAATAGAATTTTTGTACTCTTTAACTTCTTCGTCGAATTTTTATCTTTAACAATTTATAATTTAACATATATCGTTCTTAGTAATTGTTAATATTTTACGTGCACACTTTCAAATGAGGGATGCCTATTGTAGACAGTCATAATATATGTACATCTTGTTTACACATTCGCTTACAGAATTTATTTTTGACAAGATCTCACAACATTTTTCATACAACCACAATTAGTCGAGTCGTACATTTTCTGCCACATAATCATCTATGCACTGAGGTGTACACATTTTCTGTACAAATGATTTTACCCTATCGTATAACATTTTTGTTTTTACTATTTTTTAAAATATGATGGATAAATAAATATGTTTACATCCTTTCGACAAACTTTTTGGACGTCAATCGTTATCACGAGATGTGATTATTAAGAAAATATTGAATATGCAAAAGTATAAAAATATTAGCAACATAAGTGCTGCCACAATTTTAAGTGTTATGCAACTAAGATATAATTATTCTGATATATTTTCAGTTAAAAAATAGTTTTCCTTTGGCTGATATTAAGCCTCTGTTTGGCCCACATTATAATGAGATGAAAGGTGTAGTTAAAAAAAAAATCAGGATTTTTTATTTATTTACATGTAATATTATTTTATTAAAAAATATGTAATTAAAAAATTAAAAAATATATAAGTTAATAGAGAATAATGGGACAAAAGTGGGCTAATTAAGATATCTAGGATAAATGTACTGATTGGCAGCTTGGAGTGCCACGTAGCCTGTTGAATTATTATGATGTGCAGTTACTCCCACAACTAGATATATGGAGATCAATTTATAGCCGCCGATTAAAATTGTCTTAGAAATTTGATACAATAATACATTTTTTTTTTCTCCTATCAAGATCCTATTTGAGATTTATTATAATGAGCTTTTGAGAATATATTTTGAAATAGTAATTTTTTTAAGAGTGTGGTTGTAAAAGAAAAAAAAAACTTTTTTGTTCACATGTTGATGAGAATTATGAAGGGCAAACTAACAAGAATCCATTATATGTTTCGGATTGACACGGATCAATTAGAAGAGAAGATGCTAAGCCAACTAGAAAATGGAAGGAACATGAAGCGTGTAAAAAAATGTATAGGATATACAAAAAATGCTTATAATTTTTTGCTCAGTTGTCAGATTTTCGGCCATGAGTACAATTTAGAGACGTCTTTCAATTTTGCACAAGTTTGTCGGATGACTCTGTCTAACTTTAAAGGTCAAAATCGATTTTTAGGGGTCCATTTTTGCGTTTTTATGTTTTGAACTAGTTTATGGGTATTTTAGTTATTTTTAATATTTTAGTTTCATTCAAATTTTTTTTGTAATTTTCTAGTTTATTTAGATTTGTCTTTAGAATTATAGTTTTGTTTTGATTAAGAGTTTATTTTATGCCTATAAAAGGTTCATTCACTATACAATAAAGCCATTAATTTTTAAGAATTAATCATAATGTGAAAATTTTCACTTTATATATTGTTCTTAATAGAACAGAATTTATTAAATATTTTCAAACTTATCAAAGATTCATACTTTTTGTGACGTTCAACAAATTCATCGCAAGGTTCATAGTTTTTATGATCATGAGTCAAGATATTGTTTGCGATTGCCTTGATTCTTTGATTCCATAAATTATTGGGACAAACTTCAAACTAGGATTTTAGTTTTCTTAGAGTTGTGATGCAATCTTTTGTGGGTTTCGGAGCTATAATTGCTAAGTGGGTTTACATCAGTTGATATTAGAACTTTTACTCTAAAATCAAGTTTTATTTTTTTTCCTTTTTATTTTCAAGTTAAAAAAAAAAAAGCAAAGAGAGGTCAATAAAAATCAAGAAGCTTCAAGAAAAAATGGAAGCAAGTTCAAGAGGAAAAATATATTCAATGTCAATGTCAATATTCAAGGGCAAATCTTCTTGAATAGAGAGGGAATGATGAGAATTATGAAGGCAGGCTAACAAGGAATCATTGTGTATTCCGAATTGATACTGATCAATTAGAAGAGAAGATCCTAAACCAATTAGAAAATGAAAGGAATACAAAATATATGCAAGAACATACAGGATGTACAAAAATTGCATATAACTTTTTGCACGGTGGTCGAATTTTCGATCATAATACAATCCGAAAATGTCTTCGATTCTGAACAAGTTTGTCTGTTGATCACGTCAAACTTTAGGGGGTCGAAATTAGTTGTTTAGGGGTTATTTTTACGTGTTTATGTTTTGAATTAGTTTATAGCTTTTCGTTATTTGGAGTATTTTAGTTTCATTCAAATTTGTTTTGTAACTTTCTAATTTATTTAGATTTATTTTTAGAATTAGAGTTTTGTTTTGATTAGGAACTTATTTTATGCTTATAAAAGACTCATTTATTGTGTAATAAAAACATTAATTTTTTTAGAATTAATCATAATGTGAAAATTTTCACTTTCAATCTTGCTCTTAATTGAACAAAACTTATCAAATATTTTCAATATTTCTGACATTCAAACTATCTGAATTTATCAAAAATTTATATTCTTTGTGGCTTTCAATAAATTATAATAAGGTTCATAATTTTTTGGATCAAGGGGTTAAGATATTATTTGCGATTGTCTTGGTTCTTTAATTCAATAAATTATTGGTCAATCTTTAAACTAGCATTTTAGCTTTCTTGGAGATGTGATTCAATCTTTGTGGGTTTCGAAGTTATTATTGCTGCGTGAGTTCACATCATGTGTAATATTAGTTTATTGAAAAATGTGATTAAAATGAGAATAGAGAAAACTACATTAAATTATAATGGAGACCAAACATGGGCTAAATTGACTGTCCAAATTTCATAATTTAGCCCATGTTTGTTTCTTATTATTTTTTCATTAAAATGAAAAATATAACCATTATCCATCACATCAAACCAGCATATTTAAATTTCTATCTCTTGTGTGGGGCTTGTAACGATTATTTTTTTTCATTCTCATTTTTATATAAATGAGAAACAAACAGAGCCTTAGAATATAACTAATTTTGAATAGTTAGCTGATTTTCTTAAAATGAGGTAAATTGCACTAGAAGGAAATCAAATTGTCAAGTTTGAATTGACTCATCGAAAAGCTTAGATTGAATTATGCATCCGAATATGGTAGGGCATGCATGGCCCTTGAAATAACTCTTTAGACTACTACCACATTCTAACACGATCTTGGTTATTAGTTAAGTTTTGTGTCATTACCTAGGCAAAAAAATCGAAAAACTGATCAAACCAATCAAACTAAAACAACTCGAGTCAGTTTGACACAGATAATTGGTTTTATTTGGTTTTCCTTTAAACAAAATCACGGTGGATTAGTTCAATCATGGTTTGAAGCCTCAAATCACTGGTTAACCAAATCAATCTTACCCACTTACATGTTTATCTTTTTTTTTCTTTTAAGAAAAAAATCCATCATCTCATAACTTTATCACAATTGTCTCCAATCTATAATGTTGTCGATAAGTAATAGTACTGAAAAATTCCTTTCACAAGCTCATTATGTTATAATTATCATTTTTTTCTTACTTAGACAGTCAGATTACATAATGCATAAAAGGCAACAAAATTCTTAATTTTCCGTTGATCTGTCTCTATTAATCTGATTTTATTTGTTAGACAATAATTCTTATAATATAAAGTTATTTAGTTATTTTAGTTCTTGTAATCTAACTAGGCCAAAAACTCGAATGATTTATTTTTCAAAATTCAATTTGAACTAAAAGTCCAAACCGACTAATCAAACCTAACCGAACCAAGCCAAAGAGTTAGAGTAGGTTGGTTTATGTTGAAATTCACCCAAACCAATTAATTTGGTTTTGGTTTCGAGTTGGAGCCGAAACCAACCCAAACCAAACAACGCTCTGTTCGTGTTGACAATTAAACAAAAAGGTGAAGTAGTATCTTTCTTTCCATTACGAACGACAAGCTTCGCCTACTCCTTTCCAGTGTCCATTAGCATGGTTGGAATAATGGATAACGCTCAATTTTGTATTCTTTATTTTTACGAAAATCTAAATATTATGCACAATTAATTAAATTTTGTTATCTAATTTTTCGTATTTATTAGCAAACTTCAAAAAAATTTCACGAAAGTCGTGTTTTTATGTTTTTCTTTTTGTGAAACATCATTTTTTCATATTGAATCATGCTACTTGTACAACTTTTGTTGATAACTTCTCACACATTCATCCATTTTAAAAACTATTTTTTAAATCCACGGTCCGAATTTCGACAACAAAGTTGTCAACAATGATTGTCAGCAAAGATTATACAAATAGCTTAATTATTTCATTTTTCTATACATGCTGTCAAGCATCACCAAGTTAGTAATCAATGAATTGAGTTTATGTACATGTTGGTCCTATGCCGTCGAGTTAACAATTAAGGAATTGCTTATGTAAAAAATAAAATTATGCCACTCTATTTTAATTTAATGCATTTTTCTTACTTTATTTTCAGCCATATATTTTCAATAAAATAACAGTACACATAAATTCAAAATTTTTTCTTACTTTTTAATCACACATTTTCAAAAAATAATTATTTCTAAATACATTTTTCCCATAATTAAATTAAAATGGAGCCCAAACAAGGGCTGTATATTTTTTGTAGAATAATAATAGAATGAAGTTTTAAGCCTATTCAAAAACATGTACAGGCAATCTATTATGTCACTTAGCCCCTGTTTGGTACCGCGAAGAAATTTAATTAAAATCTAAACCAAAGTCAATTATTTATTATAATATACATTTCATAGGACCCACAATTTTTCAACTATATATTCCATTAATTTTTATCGAAATTTATATGGGCTTAATTTTCAATATATATATATATATATATATATATATATAAACATAAACACCATATAATCCAAAGAAAATTGTATAATTTAGTTATAATATTGTAAACCATGATTTTATGTATCTAACGCAAGAAGGTCAACTAAATTTTGTTTCAAACAAGTATGCTATAAGTTTTTGGATAGATAACCAACCATTCGTCTCGGGCTTGGAATTATTATATTAAATTCAGAAACAACTTCAAAATCAAAATTCTAAAATTAATTTCTACTTATCCAACATAAAAGTGACGTATGTTTTAAGAATTAAGTCAAACACCATAAAATCACAAGTTGCTACATTTTTCAACCTGCGGTGTCTAAACTTATTCTTCTTTACTCGTAAGATACAGACTTTCAAGTTTGTTCTTTTAACTCTTGTTCCAAAAGTGTGATCCAAGGTTGAATATCTATAATAATCCTCACCGTCTTTAGTTTAGATAGATGTTACTAATTTCAAATAAATATCTCAATGAATAAGAATTCTCCTAATTTTGATTGTTTCAACATTCAAGACTCAACTAGGTCAATAGCCATTTGTTAAAAGTTCAGTTCTCTCAAATAAGTGTTTGGAGCTTAATCAATGTATGTAGTACGTCTTCTACTTCATACACCTGCTTTTTCATGTTTACTGTGCGTATTTTGTTCCATGCACTAGATTGATCCCTTTTTTGAGTTTTCTTTTTGAGATTTTCAATGAGTATCCTCATTGAAATCATTTATAGGGTAGATTTCAATCATGATAGCTTTTTTCCCTTTTATGTAATTATTAGTGCAATTCTCCTTAATACACACTCATTCTTTAAAATTGATCTCTAACTTAAAATTCTCACACAATTTTCATCTCATTGATCTTGAAAATTTTCACAAGAATTTTGCATATATGGAATCCACATTTATCTCAATATCCTCCTATAATAGTTCAATCACCCAAAACTATACTTAAATTGGATGTATAATTTAGTGATCTTCGAATTTAGCATCTAAGGGTGTGTTTGATTGTGAGCATAAAATTTGCATTAAAAAAAATAAATTCTAGGCCATTCAATTGCCTAGAACTTATTTGTATATAAACTATTAATTAAATGTGTTTTATTGATTGAGTTTTCAACCTAGAAAATATTGTAGTTGTCCATTTGTTTATTGATAAATAGATGAGATAGAAAAAGAGAGTGAATTACCTAAAAAGTAAAAATAATCTCCTTAAAGAAAATGTTTTACTTATTTTTGAGAAAAAATATGGTTAATGACTAAAAGTTGAAAATATTTTTCCTAAAAAAAATTGTCAATCAAACAAACTCAAAGCTCTACCATCTCAACATGTCAATCGTATGAATCTCAACATGTCAATCGTATGAATCAACCTATTACTTTGCAATGAAAAACTTAATTCACGTGCACAAATGGTAATAAATTTTTCATGGATAAATATCAATTAATCTAAGCATGTACATTTTATAAATCAACACAATTCCAAGTAAATTTTTCACAAGTAACAAGGCTACCTAATCCACAAGTATTAAAAAGAAATTTTTTTATAGAATTTTTAAAATTTTTCATATATAATAAAGAAAAAAATACACAATCACACAAAAATAATAAAAACTCAATGTTTGTTCAACATTAAATTTAAATTGGACATTGTCATCAATGTCTTAAAATATTATCAATCAAACAACATAAAGGGTAAATGGTGGGGAAGAAAGGAAATAGGTACTCCGGGAATTTGTGTCCAATGTTGGAAGCAAGATTTTGGATCTATACATTTTATTCTTCATCTTATTGACCTGCATTCCATTTGACTTCATTATACCTTCAAGTTAAGATGGTAATCATGAATATTAAAAGTACACAAAGACACCAAATGACTAGACTGACCAAAGATGCAAAATCGGGAACCAAATTGCATCCTCCAGAAGTTACAGATGGAGCGCACGCACAACCCGTATCCATGCGTACGTAAGGCATGGTTCTTAAAAAAAAATCGAGAGCGAACAACCATAGCCATGAACCCGCAAGCAAGATGCCATCATTACCCATGGGCCTATGCTGGTCAAATTGACAATTTTCTTTTCGACTGGAACTCAATGTAGAATGGACTTTTAACACGATATCTTGACCTATTTTTGACGGCTATAAGTACATAACATGGGCAAAACCTTTCATGCTATAGAATTACACCAAAAATATTGCAATCAAAGAGAGGAATTCATCATTCTTTTGACAAAATTAAGAGACAAGATGCCCATTTTAGAATAAGTGGTTCAAATCATTTTATTGAGATGAGTGTTCGCACAAGAAGTCAATTCATTGAAGATAAAATCTTGACTTTTTTGGCAAAGAAGAGAGGGAGCAACTGGAGATTTTTCAAGAAATCATTAAAGAAATTTAAGAAATTCAAGATTTCTTCCCTTTTCTTCATTCATTAACAATCTAGGCAATGTTCTATAAATCAAAGATGATTTCTTGTAATCTTGTAATGCTAGTATGACTTTTATTTACTAAGAAATTGATGAAGCATTGTTATGACTTTATAATAGGGTTCCAATATGTTGACAATCAATATGTGTTTATTCTTGAATGATCGTTATAGGACTTAATATTTTTTTAATTAATTAGCTATTAATTAAATTGTTATATGATTTCAATTGTCATTCGAGATAAGAAATAGGAATTTGGCACATTATATCAATTGTTGTGAGGTCTAATGGAGGATAAAAATATACCCTATGCATTATATAATTTCAATAGATGTTCTAGGATTTTTAATACATATTATCATGTTCGCATCTTACACAGAGATTTAGGAAGGGCATATGGATGATAGTTTTAATTCTACTCGAGAGAAATTATTAAATAATTTAGGAATATTGATCAACAAGAATGCATATATATTGTTGTGATATTGAATTGCATTAAATTGAATTAACAAGGGGGTTTGAAGTTTTAATAAGCATTCAACCTAAGTTTTACAAAAGACATCACAATTTTCTTAAAAGAATAATTAGTTTAACTATATCAGTTAGCATAGAATTCATAATACAAACTTGGTTATCCGATTAAGGTTAGAATTAATAGATCCGAGACTAAATACATAGTCGTCATGGGACGATCTCTATTCATCCATTTATTATTTATCTACGATACCATGAACTTGAGGAATTTCGTACGATCAAGCTTTTAGCATTGTTAT
The DNA here is from genome assembly GCF_002742605.1 of Olea europaea var. sylvestris. NCBI lineage: Eukaryota > Viridiplantae > Streptophyta > Magnoliopsida > Lamiales > Oleaceae > Olea > Olea europaea. The sequence goes on along the minus strand of NC_036255.1, from coordinate 6,802,368 downwards.
CGAGACTATATTAATTAGTTTTAGTTAGTTATTAGCTTTGATCTGAATTTTTATTGCATTGTTAATTTTTATATTCATATTATGAAAAATATAGTATTTTATTTCCTTCCTGTTACGATCTTGTATGCAAAGTTCAAGATATGGTGTTCTTATTCCATTTGATTCGAAAATAGAACGAACAATCAAGTTGAGAAGAAAAGAACAATATGCACACTGAAAATAGCAAATTGAATCAATGGTAGAAAACATTCAAATCTATTGATCACTAGGGCAAATGAAAACGCAGCACTTCAAGTTGTAGTTGCGAGATGAAAATGAGAGACTAATGGAAGAATACATGGTTCAACCAGTAGTAGAAATTCGGTCCAGCATAGCTCATCTAGAGGTCAAGCATGCTAATTTCCATTTGAGGGTGAACATAAAAAAATGTGTTCCAAAATGCATCTACAATTGATCCCTTGTGATCTTCAATCATTTTTCGTGGTCCAAATCGATTTTGATTTGAAGGTCCTCATTTTTCGTTGATTTTCATTCTTTTCTTTCAATTTTACATTCAATTATTTAGTGTATCTAAAAGACAAATATACAAGAGATTAAGCCATAATTCATCAAAATTACTCCTAAATGTCTCTATTTACAGGCTTAGATAAAAGTATAATACACTTGTCATCGCCCATGCATACCTCCATTAAAGAAAATTTATTTGGCCCTTGTTGGGCTTCCATTAAAATTATAATTCATTTTTTTCTGTTTTCTTATCAATCACACATTTTCCAATAAAATGATATTACAAGTAAATTTAAAATTTTTCTTTCTTTTTTAACCGCACATTTTTCAAAAAATTACTACTCTAAAATACATTTTCTCCAAAATTCAATTATAATGGAGCTCAAACAGGAGCTTTATTGACTTGTTTTGGTCCTCATGTCTAACCACTAATCCTCTTCCACACGGTTCAAGTGAATGAGAATATCATTACTTTCTATATTCATATTGATTGATTCACATTCTTAATGACTTGTTCATTTGAACACTCGACGGTGTTACTATTCAGAAAGGCAAAAAAAAAAAAAAAATCATAATATTTTGTTAACTCGCAATTATTATGTACTAAATACACATTTAAAAAACATGAACATATTCACATAAAATAAAAAGTAATTCTATTTAGTCTCACTGAAATTATAACCCCAGTGTAGGTGACATTAATGTGATGTTAAATGATAAATGAAATTAAATGACTCAGTTAATATCATGTTTCATTTAACCTATCATCTAACGTCACGTAGATTGGGGATAACATCAGTGGGACCGCATAATATTATTTTAAAATAAAACTAATACAACTTTTATTGATAAATTATAGCCATAATATAATTGCAACGAGGTCATTTAACTTTTAGGACCCAATAATAAAAGTTTTAGTAAATTCTGCAATAAATTTCTATCTAATCCTGTAATTTCACACTTGCTCCCATCATATTTATTATTTAACCCGTCTTTGTCGCTGACCTTTCTTCGCCCTTTCCTCATTTACTGCTCCGTCTGCTCTCGCCTTACTCTCTCGAATTACAACTTTAAAAGGCAAAAGCCAGAAAACTTATTTTTGTTGATAAAATTTGAACTGCCAATGGGTCGATCTCCATGTTGTGATAAAGTTGGTTTGAAGAAAGGGCCATGGACACCTGAAGAGGATCAGAAGCTTCTTGCTTATGTTGAAGAACATGGCCATGGAAGCTGGCGAGCTTTGCCGGCAAAGGCTGGTAATTATCTACTCATTTCTTGGATCATTGATTTTTAAGATGGACTGTATGGTCCTTGACTTGACTGTATCAAACAAAGTTGTCCTTGTGTTATGGTTTGTTCAGTGAGGCGCACATTAATTAAATGAATAAAGGATGAAAAAGAAACTGAAATCTTGTTTATAACACTGGTCAGTTCCCGTTCGGAAGAACACAAATTGACTGTTTAATAATCTTCACTGAATATTTTAAGGATTTTGTTTTTAGGGCTTCAGAGATGCGGCAAGAGTTGCAGATTGAGGTGGACTAATTATTTGAGACCTGATATTAAAAGAGGGAAGTTCAGTTTACAAGAAGAACAGACCATCATTCAACTCCATGCCCTCCTAGGAAACAGGTTTTTGCTTTTAATCATTCTTATCTATTTAAAAAAAAAAAATTATGAGAAAAACTCATAATCTTGAGTCTTGACTTCAGTAAGATTAGCATATCGTGTTCATCTAAACTTATAGTACAGATTGGTTTGTATTAAATAAGTAAAAAAAAAAGATTTAATCTCATTTATTTAGGTGTCGAGTCCAATCTAACATCGACATACCATCATGCCAGTTTAAGGAGAAAAATTTTGTGGTGTGATCGTTGAATGAGAAGTCATCACCTTATTGGGTGGTCTATTGTAACTAAACTTAATTTTTTTCTCTTTCCATCTCAAGCCCCAAGGTAGCCTCAATTCATTGAGTGAGGGTGTGCCACGTGTTGGCTCCCTATTTGACAGTCACACATCATCCCACCAAAGTTTTTCTCCAATTTAAGAGTTTTGATGAGTGGCAAGCATCATTTAGTACCTCTGCAAATTCGCATTTTTAGCCAATGTCAATACAAATTGCAGAAATTCGATCCTGTCATTCAAATATGTCTAAATTAGAATTTAGTATTTCAGATTCGCACGACGTATTTTCTACGGTATTTTTCAATACGTCTTTTTTTGTATTTACTTCACATTAACATAGAAAAAGAGGGTTTCTTCTTGTTTTAACTTGAGACCCAAAGGGGGGAATTTGTTTTATAGGGTTTTTGTTTTTTTGTTGTCTGAGTTTTTGGCACTTTTTGTTATTTTTAAGATTGTCTTTTTCCTCAGATGGTCGGCTATAGCCACACATTTGCCCAAAAGAACAGATAATGAAATCAAGAATTACTGGAATACACATCTGAAGAAAAGATTGGACAAAATGGGGATTGATCCGGTGACCCACAAGCCAAAAAATGATGCTCTCAAGTTGAGCGATGGTCAGTCAAAAAATGCAGCAAATCTTAGCCATATGGCTCAATGGGAGAGTGCCCGTCTAGAGGCAGAAGCACGACTTGTTAGACAATCCAAGTTACGTTCGTCCGAATTTAGCCCGAGTACTTCCAGCCCAATGAACAAGCCTGTCGGTCTGCCCGGCCCAGCCCGGTGTCTCGACATACTTAAGGCATGGAATGGTGGTGGTGCTATGGTGGGACTTGGTTGTGAACTTGAATCCCCCACCTCTACACTTAGCTATTCGGAGAATGCACCGCCTATGTCCACCACCGGAATTGGAGAGAATTCGACAGCATTCGTTGACTTTGTGGGAAACTCCTCGGGGTCCTCTGAGACCGGAATCATGAAAGAAGAGGGTGAAGAAGATTGGAAAGGCTTCGGGAACTCAACAAATTTACCCGAATACAGAGATGGGATTGCAAATTCAGTGTCATTTACCTCAGGAATCCATGACATTTCTTTGCCAGTGGAAAATGCATGGGAATCAGAATCTCTTAGGGTAAATTCTGAGCATATTCCAAGTGGAAACTTTGTGCAGAGATTCACAGACCTTCTGTTAAGTACTGCCGGTGCTGACCACAGTTTCTCTGGAGATGACTGCAGTTTATCCGGCGATGGTGGGGGAGAGTCGGATAACGGTGGCGGCCCTAGTGGCAGTGGTAATGACAAGAATTATTGGAATAGTATTCTCAATTTGGTGAATTCTTCGAATTCTGATTCACCAATGTTCTGAGTGTGAACAAATTATCTGCAGGAGTTGGTCATTTCCATAACGATCAAGCATTTTAATTGTGTGTGTAGAATCCTTCTTTTCTAGCGTATTATATTGTCAAAATCTTATGAATAACTTAAAAGTGACTTTAATTTCTTTGTTTCTGTGTTTAGTTTTTCATAAATGTTTTTTTATGGGAATTTACTTAATCATATTTAGTGAAATTTAAACAATTGTACTTTTCACCAATGATGTGTGTGTGCGTGTGTGTTTGTTTAGGTAGAAATTGTAACAAAAATTATACCTTTATTCTGCTAATTTTTTTGGCAATCTTGGAACACATACAATCATGATTTACACATCATAATTGTTCAATTGTTCAGTATCTAATCGTAATCCACACAAGAAAACAAGAATGAGAGAATCACGATTTTTCTTTTCTTGTACTAGTAAGATAATGAATGTATAATGTGTCTTCTCAAACCCTAGTAGTTTATTAATAGAAATCCAAGTGGGTTGGCTCGTCTATTAAACTTAACTTAGTCCAATATTCAATTAATCTAATTAATCAGACTTGGTCCATAAATTAATCATTCAATTAATTAATTAGGCCCATTAATAAGTAATTCAATGTAATTAATTCACGTTCTTGTCTCAGATTAACATATGGCATGTCAGGGCAATACATGTGATTGAAAGTCTAATGTGGTATGACAAACTAAACTTGTTCATTTATAGTTATACTATAATCCCTTCATCAATACGATTCGATCAATTACGATATATGAATATGTGTCAATCTCAATTATAGATCATATCGTTTATCAAACTCTTAAGTCAATATAAGTCAAAAGCTTTTTTTGACTTATGAGCATACTATGGCCAAGAATTTCATTATCAACTTAATTGAATGAAACGTAGATCATAATTTCTTAATATCTAATAGTGACAAATCATCTACTTATCATTCACAACATTAATATGATTCTTGGCATACCTAGGGATGGCAAATTGGCTTGTGGGCTCGGACCGTCCGTGGCTAGACTCGAGGCTCGGTTTCAC
>NC_036255.1:6779646-6797524 GCF_002742605.1 Olea europaea var. sylvestris | reverse complement strand
TCACCGAGCCTAAGGCTCAGGTAGAGCCCGAGCCGCTAGAGAAAAAAATAAAAAATAAAACTCTATACATATAAAAAAATCCACCAAATCTTGGGCTGTAGGTTAGTTGATTGAGTTAAATTAGTTTATTTTCCCTCTACTTTTAACCATTTTAAATGTTCTAATTCATGCTTAAGTTTGTCTTCTTGACATAATTATGACAAAATATTGACTTATCATTGCAAATCAATTGATAATTACAACATAAATATTCCTAATTAGAACATATATATATGTACCTATTAATCAGGAATCATTAAATCATTTTGCTACATCTAATCAAATTTAACATCAATAATTAAAACTTCATGTTTTGTTGTCTACATCTAATTATGTTTACACAAATGCAATTCACATTTGTTGCCCTAGGTACGATGAGCGGGTCATAAATGATATTAAAGTTTACTTATGTCTTATTTGAATATGAGGACATAAGAAATTGGCTCAATAACTCACTTGTATAAAGGTTGAGCCATCTCTACAGCAGGTTGCTGCCTTAATGGAGAGAAAAAAGAAAAAACTCAAGCAAGCTAGGCTCAGCTCGTTAAGGTTCGAGCCGAAAGCTCGGATCAAGCCTCCATTTTTTGGGGTAAAAAGAAAAGTTCGATCTAAAAAAGCTCAAGTCGAGCCCGAGCCTTGATTTTCGGCTCATCGGTTTGGATCTTTGACAACCCTAGGCATATCAGAATAATGTCGTATGAGTAACTCTTGACATAGTATTCAAAATCACAAAAATATGACTGTCATCATATAAAACACAATATGACTTCAAGTCGAATGATCAATTTCACTACTGAACGTCAGAAATTAACTACCGACATTCAAATAGTTATCAATGTGAAGTCTCTCCAATAGGTCTCGCATGACAAAACATTCACATCTCCATTAAATATCACTAGATTTAGCTTGTGAGATTAGCTAATCACTTCATAAGTGAGAAATCTTACACGTGTTGGTTTAACCATAATAACAATATCTATATTTCGTTCTTATTTACGATCACGGATAATTTAAAATTCAATCATATGTATTTTGTTTCTTACTATCACAACTCCTTGTTATTAATAAGTTGTTAGGACTTGAATCTATGAACTCTATTAATATAATATATCAAAATAACAATTCAATTATAATTAGATCTTGCCATGAATAAAGTACATTAATCATATTAAAAGTGTTTACAATATAAATCGATTTGATTTAGGGCATAACACGTACAAACTCTCACTTGCACTGTATCCAATCACTGATATATCTAATATCATAAGAGTATACATGATAATCATGTTCCTGCTGCGACAACTCTGTGTACTGAATCTGCAATGTTATCAATTGTGTCATTCTTTCTTTAAATTATTTTTTGTATGATCTCTTTAAATGAAATAAAACACATGTTTAGATCATTGATGAGACCTTAGTTTATTCGTATGCTCGGTGGATCCATTGTTATCACAATACAAAGGTATGAGATCAACAATATTAGGAACTACTTCAACTTCATCATTAGTCTTTAGATTCTAAACATTCGGGCTGTGTCATGTATGGTTCCCTTCGCAAGTTTTTGTTAACAAAAATCAATTTTGACATCCATTTGCCATATCTCATAGTCGAGATACATAGCTATTGCATGCAAAATTTGAATAAACTATAACATGGCTACAAGTGAAAAGATTTCATCAAAGTCAAGTTATTATCTTTGTTCGTAATCTTTTATTACTAGCCTTGCTATGTATGTGTTGATATTTTCATCCATGTTAACCTGTCTTATAAACACATTTACAACCATGGGTTTTATTGCATCAGGCTAGTCAATTAAGGTCTAAACCTTATTTACATACATCGACTTCATCTAGAATTTCTGGCCTCCAGTCATATCTTTGAGTCAGCACTTGACTTTACTTCTACGTAATTAGTAGGTTCATCATCACCGATTAGTAATCATAAAAATTCATACCTTTTAGGAGGTCAAATGATCTAACTAGATTTACATAGAGCTAACATGTTCTTGTAAGTCTCTACTTCTTGATCAAATATTTGTCCCCCAACAAGCGTGAGATCAGACTCAGGTTTCCACTTGGTTAACTATATACGTGGATTCTGGAACTCTTTAGGCTCTAGTTTGCTCTCATTGTCCTATCTTAGAATGAAATCTTTCTCTAGGATTATGTCATGTCTTGAGACAAACAATTTTTTCTCAATGGGATTATAGAATTGATATCCAATTATCTCTTTTGGATATCCCACAAATATGTATTTTTCTGATTTAGGCTCAAACTTATCTATTCAGTGCGCTTCACATAAGCACCACAGTTTCAAACTTTAATATGATACAAGTTGAGTTTACTGCCTTTCTATAACTCGTATGAAGTTTTATCAATCGATTCAGATGAGATACAATTTAGTGTGTAGCATGCAGCAATCAATGTATAACCCCAAAATGATTTTGGAAGGCTTGCATGAGTCATTATTGATCGCACTCTATCTAATAGTGGCGATTCCTCCTTTTAGATAGATTATTATGTTACTGTGTACGCGAGGAAGTCCACTACGAGTGAATCTCTTTCCCTTTTAAATAATTTAAAAATTCACCTTGAGATATTCTCCACATCAATCAGATCTTAGTGTGAGAATTTCTTTACCTAATTATTTCTCTATTTCTAACTTGAACTACTTGAACTTTTTTCAAGAATTTCATTTTTGAATTTTATTAAATAGACATAATCATTTCTAAAATAGCTATTAGTAACTGTTTTGAAACAAGAGAAAATTCATCTATCAGTTATTGACATGGTTCTACATTTATCATTATGTATTAAACCCAGTAATTGTGCAGCTCTTTTTCCTCTTTCAAGTAAAAAGAAAATTCGGTCATCTTGCCTAGCAAGCATGATTCGTATTTATCAAACAATTCAAAACCGGCTGACCTCAAATATCAATCTCTATATAATTTGAAAATACATTTATGTGATCAAGATTGCAACACCTAATATAGGTACTATTTAGATTATCATTTTTATGCATTTTGATTTCCATATTCATTATAGAATATTCTGTATCTAGAATATAAATGTTATTTTATAATTTTCCATAATCGTTAAGATCTTATCAAGATTAAAGGAACAAAAATTTGTCATTAACATTAATCGGAAAATAATTTCTATCCAAACATGGAATTGAATTAATGTTGTTAATGATATCAAGAACAAAATAATATTTCTCTAATTTTAATACTAAGCCTAAAGATTGTGACAAGAAGTATACTCCTACAGGTAATGTAACAACTCTTGCTTATTTCCAATGTGCATGTTAACTTCCCCTTCTGCAGTAGTCTACTTCAATTTAGTTTTTGCATATTTATATAAATATGATATCCATATCTAATATCCAATACTTAAGAAGGTATTCAAGTAGACATATTATCCTCAATAACAAAAATGCCTGATGTGGAAGGTAAGCTTTGTAGTTCTTCTTTCAATGACCTCTCATTCCAAAATGACAACAAAGGTTGTTAGATTTAGTATTCTCCTTCTCCGCTTTAATTGTCTTAGGCATCTTGGATGCTTTTCCTTTAATTGTCTTAGGCATCTTGGATGCTTTGGAAAAGCATCCTTGAGACTTCTGCTTAATGTCCTTAAAGGAATCAATGGCCAATACTTGTCTACTACTAACTTTGATGTTGGACTCAACAAACTTAAGCATGTTCAATAATTCATTAAGTGTTCATTTGAGCTTATTTATGTTGAATTCAAAATAAATTATGAATAGCTCTCTAGCAAACATTGCAGAACCAAATCAATACTTAGTTCATGGTTCAAGGCTGAATCCAATTGAAACAATTTCTCAATGTAGCCAATAATTTTCAGTACATGAGCATTGATTGAAGATCCTTTTGCTATTTTGTACTGGTATAATTGCTTGGAAGTCTCATGTTTATCCACATGTGATTGTTCATTAGCCAACTCTTTAAGCTGAAAAATCATTGTGTTAGCATAAGGGTTATGTTGCTATTGTAATTCAGGTGACATAGTTGGAAGCATCATACATGTTGCAGTTTTATCTTCATCATTATATTTATTATAAGCAGCCACCAACTCCTCAATCAAGTCCTCAGTGGGTGTCTCTGGAAAGGGCTATTTAAGAGCATAACAAATTTTCTCATACTTGAAAACTATTCTCAAATTGTGGTGTCAATCAAGAAAATTTATTCCTATCAATTTGTCAACATTCAGTATACTTCTCAAATTCATATGGTTACTTATTATTCAAAAACTATAAATGACAAAAAATAAAGAATTAATATAAGCGAAAAATGCATTAATTAATTTAACTTAGTATTTTATTAAATTAATTATGTTCCCAATGCTTAACCAAAATTTATGATCATTTCATAAATTTATGGAACCCATACTTGATTTCTAGTAAGTTAAGGTCTCATTTGTTATATTAAGACACTGAATGTACTCAACAAGTCTTAATAAAATATTTCAATTGTATTAAAATACAACTTTTAGATCACTAAGCTGACAACTTTTTGTTTTAACACATCTTACATGTTAACTTCATATGCCTTCGGAATTTATAATCTTGAGTGTATGAGATAAAAATAAATTTTAGTTAAGTTAAATCCATCATTTAGAAACATATAATATTTCAAAGTGTTAAATATATCTATAATAGAGTATCCTATAGTGTACTCAAGAAGTTGAAAGGACAAGCTTCCTTTTAAATTGTAAACTTTCTCGAATGAAAATTGGAAGAAGGGAATTAAAATTTCTAAAATTTCAGCTAATACCCACACTCCATATCTTTCACTTAAACCCTAAAATCTCATTCTTCCTTCCTTGCGATGACATCGGTCACTGTCATAGCTTTGTGGATAAAATCATGATATACCACCGTTGTCAAATAGTGAAGGTGCACGCCACAACAAGAATGGCAGTCGAAGCTGTTACAATATAGCGGATGGTGCTACTATTGTAGTAGCATCAGTGTCGTGCTCTACGTTATATGTAGCGATGAAGGTCATTGTTGCACATGTTCCTTTAATCACAACAACGACGGTTTCTACTTCGATGCATGCCTCCACGTCAGCCTTGACAGTGTCAATTACCTTCGACTAGCTCCCAACCAGGTTTTTGATCCAATTTTTGACCATTTTTTTTTCAAAATCTAATTTAGAAAACGAAAATCATTTTTCTTAAAAGCTAGAAACAAAAAATCAATAAACAATCAAACATTGATTGTTCTCAAGATTTAAAAATAATTTCTAAAAAATATAAAGTAGGCTTTGATACTAATATTGAAAATTAATTTAATCATGCACAGTAAAATTTAGACAATTTCAATTACCACCGAGTATATTCTTTGGTTTTGATAGAAACCGTGATAAGAATTATACCTTAAGTAAATCTTGAAACACGTACAATCACAATATACAAGTTACAGCTATTCAATTATCCAACTTTCAATGGTAATCCAAATAAGGAAACAAGAATTAGAGAATTAGAACGTCTCTTTTCTTGTGTTAACAAGATAATGAACGTAAGTTGTGTTTCATCAAACCTTAATAGCTTCTTAATAGATGATCGAGTGGGCTGACCTGTTTATTAAACTTGACTCAATCCAATGTTCAATTAATCTGATTAATCAAACTTGGTCCGTGAATTAATTAATATATTAATTAACTTTTTTCCATTAACAAGCAACACAACTAATTAATTCTATACATATTCAACACTTGTCATTAATTAATTAATAATATCATTCTTCTAGTTCTCCTTATTGTGTGAGTTCCATTTGGTTTCCAGTCACAATGCTTAATGTCGTGAATAATTATTTTGATCTAATCAACATAAGATAAATTAAAATACCTTTTAGTTTATCATTAATTCACCTAAATTAATTAATTTACATTTGTCGTCCCAAATTGACATCTAGTGATGTGCACTATATGTAATGAAAAGTATCGTGTGATATGATAAAACCAAAGTTGTTTGTCATTATTGTGAAATTATAATTTATTCATCACTGTAATCCAATCAATTATGAGATATGAAAATATGTCGATCTCGATTATCAATCATATATTTCAATTCACTTTTTAGTCAATATAACTCAAAAACTTTTTTCGACTTATGAACATACATTGTCCAAGGATTTCTTTATTAATTTAATCGAATGAAATGTAGATCATAATTTCTTACTGTTTAAGAGTGACGAATTTTATATTGGTCATTCACAACTTTTATATGATATCGTATTAGCGACTTTTGACAGAAAACATCCAACATTATTTAAGTATATCTGTCCTTATATAAGGTACTATAATACTCTCGAAGGACCAATTTTAGTATTAAATGTTAGAGATTAACCACTAACACCCGAATAGTTATCCATGTGGAATCTCTCTAATTTGTCTTCAACGTTTTGTTCTTATAACAAAACATTCAATATCCATTTAAACGCCACACATTTTAGCTCGTGAGATTAGCTAATCGCGTCATAAGTGAAAAATGCCACATATGCTAGTCTAACTGTAATAACGATATTCGTATTTTATTATTAGTTACTATCATAATTAATTTAACATTCAATCACATATAATTTATTTCTCATTATCACAACTTCTTGTAATTATAACTTACTAAGATTTGAATTACGGATTCTATAAATATAAATTATCAGAAGAATAATTCAATTAAATAATAGATATTGTTATAAATATAATGCATTAATCATATTAAAAGTGTTTATAACATAAATCGATCGGATTTAGGGTATAACACTTACAATTTTAACATTCACGTTGTAAGATTCCACGAAGTTTTACTTCTATGAACGAGTTTGAGTAAATTTTGTTCTAGCCATCAAGAATATTATTAAGACTAGATGTTTCATTTTAAAAGGTCAATTTTGTTGAGAAAAGTAATCATGCGTTCAATTGGCTCTGATGCATATTACTCAAATTTAATTTTAAAAAGTCAACCTTATTTCTAAGATTAATAAATATAACCCTTGCAAATGGGATATATTTATATACTTAATCGATGTCAGAATGGCAATTTTGACTGTTAACCTGACTATGATTAAATAAGTCATTATATATTGTTGAAATTGAAATTTTACCCTTAACACATAGGCTTATAGCATAATCGACTTTTAAGCACATTTTAACCTTAGCTAAACATGCTAATATATAAAAATAGAAAGTTATTTAAAAGTAATTTTTACATTTCTTTCAAACCTAGACAATATTAATTTAAGGTCACAATCATAAAAGCACCAATTTGTTTGAGAATACAACTGTCAACATAATTTATAGACAGGGAAACCATGTTCAAGGACATGAAAAGCATCAAGGACTTGAATGCAGCTGGATATGTCCTAACATAAAATTGAAAATTTTAAAATTGGTTGTTCAAATTGAAGGAAATGGCCAAAAAAATTGTGTAATACACGTTCAACTTTGACTAATGAGATTAAATGCACCATGTCACTAAACTTTGAGTGAAAATGCATCTAATTCACTGATCTTCAATTAGTATAATCATACCAAATAACTTTGTTTTCCTTACATATCTAGTCACTCGTCTCAATTTGGTGCAATCAAGTCAACTTCAATTTGCTTGCAAACTTGATCAATCTATGAATTGCATCATCTATTTTAAATAATATTTTATGATGACCTGGCATTAAAATTAACATATAACTACATATACATCCATATCACACAACAATACACATATAGCACCTTAAAATATTTTCTTGAAAAAACATATAATCTAAAAGCATAGACTATATTAAATTGAAGATGAATCATTGAATTTCTAAACAAATTGAAGTTGGGTGATTTGAATGCATCAAATTAAAGATGAGTGAAAGATAGGTTACCCGTAGTGCTTTTAACCCCCAATTATCTCGAAATGATCATTAAATTTATCATTTTTTAAGAGCAATATTATCTGTAAGAGTGATAATCATTAGCCAATATTGTAGTGCAAGTTCGTAATTCCTGTGTTCATGCTGGTTTGGAAGTCAACGTAGAAGATAGTTACTTAATTAAAATGAAAAATAAGTGTTAGATCCCTTAATTTCATATTTCGCAGACTACCTGCATTTAACCGATTCACTTTTCGAAAAGAAGAACATTTTATTCATTGTTGTAAAATTATAGGATAATTATTGTTTGCTCTTTAGTCTTACCAGGATATTTAAATAAGCTTTGTTTATTCTAAAAAAAATGTAATCTATTCGGATTGTAACTCTCATTGAAATCGTCGATACATGAGTCATTGGTATAATAAAATATACACTAGAATTTTAACTCTATTTACTTTTTTTTTAATCTTATTCTTTTTTTTCTCTCTATAGTTTTATGACACTTTATCAGCACGAAAGAACTCGTTCAAAATAGAGAAAAAATTAAATATCAGCAATTCACGTGAGCAATAACGAATTTGTATTGGTTGGAATATCGTGAATTTTTTCAAAAGATATTACTTTTTTTAGATTTTCATTTTTAAATAATTTGAAACTATCCAAAATTATCTAAATCTAACTAATTCAAAAACTACTTCATCAAATAACTATATTCATATTCCAAGAAAGTTTATTCTTACAAATCTTTTGATTATATTTTGTGAGATTCAATTTACATGATTAATGAAGTTTTATTTCAGATTCGTTAAATATTTTGAATTTAACTAATGCCCTTGTAATATAATATTAGTGTGTTTTCTCTTGAAGAGTACAAAGTTATAAATTTTAACAGTATCAATGAATATAATATTATTACTTTTCTCGAATAAAGCACAAATATTCAATGATGTTGCAGGTCCTGAAGAAGCTCAGTTCTATACTTAATAATATTTAAAAAAAAAAATATTTTATTGTTCTCAAATGACCCCAAATTTAGAAATATTAAAAATTTATATCGTTTTAATTTAATGATTTAAATGCTCCTAAAGAAATATAAATTTATGTTATATTTATATTACGTGGAAAATATTATGTTATTACTCCTGAAGAAATACAATTTTATAAACAAAAATTTTTAGAAAAATATTTTATTAATGCTCTAGAGAAAAGCATTATATTCTAATCTATATTTAATAATATTATTTTGTGATAACTCTTTAAGAAGCAAAATTTAATATAAATAGCACGGAAAAACTTGTATCAATATTAATAAAGAAACACAACTAGACATAATATTCAATAAGAATAATTATACCTAAATAAATCAAAATTTATACAAATCAATATTTTGGAAGAATATTGTGTTAGTCTCAAAAATTAACTTTATATAAATCTAAGTCGGGTAAATGTTTACTTTTGGAGAAGTATAATTTATGTACAAAATAGTCCATTATTCTAAAAGAATATTTGATTATTTCAAAGAATGACTTTATACATATTAATATTCCTAAAGAATAGTGTGTCATTTATAACTTATATATTATTATTATTGAAGAATATAGTGTCGTGATTCCTATATAATCTCAAATTTATTTAAACTTATATTCTATTGGAATTTTCTGTTACGTTTCTTGAAGAGGCATACATTTTAAAGTAGCAATATCTTAAATGAAATCCTGTCCTTGCTCTCAAAGAAGTTCGACTTTGTTTATAAGAATAATATTTAATTATTCTTGAAGAAACATAAAATTTATGCATATTAATTGTTCGGGAAGAAATTACTAGTAGTTTGTTTTCTAATAAATATAAAGAAATTTTTAATGTTTGTGAAATATGTGTGTTAATTAGTAAATTATACTATTAATATAATTGAAGCATATGTACTGAAAGAAAAGTTTAACTTGCTTTTATTATTTGGCATGATCTATTAGATCATTCTGAATTAATAATGATGTGAAAATTATTAAGAATTCATATGGACATTCAATGAAAAATTAGAAGAATATTCAATTCAATGAATTTGAATTCACAAATAATGCTTGTTCTTTGTAGTATAAATTGATTACTTGCTCAAATTTTAATTGTGAGCATCATTTTCATATTATACAATCGAGACAGTGTGTCTTGTTAATATTAGTAAAACTAAACCTTAAGCTTTTTAACAGAAGTTAGTTGGAGTATTGATGAATGGTTTGATACTATTGTTTGTTAAACACCTGTAATTAATTTCTAAATAATTACTATTGAAAACAATGTGCTTCCCATTTCTAACAAGGAAATACTATTTCATATATAGCATCATTCCAACATAAAAAAACTTTCCAGCTTTATTTGGCTTATGGTCAAAAGTCTAATATTTTAATCTAATGATTTTTCGTAGTGAAATACATGTACCACCGCTCCACTATAGTGCATTGACATGGAAATTAAAAAATATTGACAGTACATGTTTTATTTGAACCCCCTTATATAAATATCTTAAATATTAATGGGGTGATATTTTATTATCTTTTTTGCTAACTATTAAGTTGATTGGACTGTTTTCTCAACATAAGGGAAAAATTAAGTAGCTAAAAATTATATATAATGTATCATATTGTGTTATCTACATCCTTGTCGTTGACAATCTGAAAAAGATATTTGAATTACAAGTTACACTTACTAACTTATAAAAGATTTAAAAAGTCTCATATACTAGCGATAGATGACTAATCTCGTATTGATTTCTTAAAAGAATAAACTATTAATATTACATAATGACAAGCCAAAGTGTTGTGTCATTCGATTCCAATGAAATAATTTTTCGAAAAATAAGAAAATAAGGAAGATGGTCCCATTTAGGAGACGTATACTTTTGAGAATATATAGGTATAACATATAAAACCCTAGTATAGGTTTAAGTACTTAAAATATTGAAAATGGAGAAATGTACGTAAATTATATTGTTATGAGAGAAAAATAGAACCGAAAAGCAAATTCGTCGACAATACTTTTATACACGATGATTGACTAAATAAAAGGGCAGAATCCTAGTAAAATTGAATTTACTAGAGAATTATAAGTTAGCTTCTCTTCTTACTGTCTAAATATTTAAAGATGTATATTTATGCGGAAAGTAATGAGGAAAATGAAGTCATAACATGTAATGCGTGATTCTCAACATAAAATGTTTTGCAAAGACTTGTATAAATAAATGAATTATTTTGTGGTTGATGCAATCACAAGTCTACATCGTGTTATTCTGACAATATATAAAATTTAATATGTATTAAATATATGTGGGTGTGGCCAACTCATTAGGCATAACTATTAAAACTATTGCTGAAGCTTTTATACATGAAATGTATAATTCAAGTGATATTATCGAAAGAAAGTAAATACGCATTGTACTCTTTTTGTTTTCATCAAGATTTTGTCTCTTTCGATTTTCCTATCAAGATTTTTAATGAATCAACTTTTGTAGCGTATTTGAAAGAATGACGTATTCTTTTCCTTTCCTAGGATTTTTCTTAATAAGATTTTAAGCCACATTATTTATATATTATTTGGGCAACAAATATCCATAATCTAAAAGATATTTACTTTCAAAATAATAAATCATATTTTGCAAATTTTGTACGAAACTATTGAATAGAATAACAACGAGATCTATTTTTTTCCTGAACCATCGTGTTACTGTAGTCATTAAAGATTGATAAATATCTAGTGGAAGATGATATTGTTTGAATGCTACAACAAGACAATACAACACATACTTTGAATTGTGATATTGACAACATTAACATACAAAATATGAAGGCTCGATACAAGAATTTTCGTTTATTGAAATTAGATAAAGCAATTGTACTCTTTTCCTTTGCTCAAGTTTTATCCAATTAGATTTTCTTGACGATGTCTTAACTCTTAACGAAGCAACATTTTATTATTCTAATTTTATTATAACTATTTGTAATAATTTTTTCTTTGCTTCATGTTTTTATATCACTTGATTTTTGTTAAACAGAGTTTAACGAGGCATCTATTGTGTAAATAGTCATCACATGGGAGTCTTGTAAAATTATGGATAATTATTAATTATTATTTAATCTTATCATGATGCTTAAATAAATTTTAGCTAAGGGAGTGTTCTATTCATATTGTAACTCTTAATGAAATCAAATATATGCCTATCATTGTTATATTATAATATACACGAGTTTGATTCTCTTTACTTTTCTCTCTTCTCTCTTCTCTCTTCTTAGTTTTATTTTTCTCTATAATTTATTAGATTTTTTTTTAAAATTTTTTTTTAGCATTGAGTTTGGTCCTGAATGCTCGGGTTAATGATTAAAACACTGATTAATTCATTGAGCTTATAAAAATGGTTGGTAGGCAACTCAAATGTGCAACCCTTTGTGACAGTGATATATAAACATTTATGTCAAAAATTAGCAATAAGATCTATTTAGGGTCCAAAAAAATCGTATTGTTGAACAAAAAAAAATTCAATGGCGACATTATTTTGTTTTATTTATCATTAATAGATTTTTTCAGGTTTGCCCCAACAAAATAATAATGTTTCACATCAGTCTTGTCTCTATTCTGGATATGCACAATAGAAAGCTAGGAGGACAGTCTAATTGTTATGTCTTAATCATTAATTTACTTTAATGTAGAGTCACTAGTTTTTATTTAATGAATTGGGCATTAATTTTTGCTTTAAATGCACCATCTATATTATTTTACTATAGGGTGAATAAGACTTTTTTAACCCTAAAAATGGCAAAGGGTTTTTATTTATTTATTTATTTAGCAGGACAACTATGCACATGTCAAAATCGTGTAGCAAGAGGTTGATTTACCAGTATAAATGGGTCCTTACACGTTCGAGATCACTTTCCAGGTCTTGGACATTCCGGCAAGATACAATTTTCTACTTGGACTGCCTTGGATGCACCCAGCAGGGGCGCTTTCGTCTAGTCTCCACCAAAACAAAAGGTAAAATAGACCGTCGATTGACTAGTCAAGAGATTCTCCGGAGAGCTATTACTAAAGATTCAAGAAGGAATTTCCTAATCACAAGTGGTACAATTCCAATGAAAGTCTCTCTTAGTTAGTTTATAGGCTTTAGAAAAAAGAAAGAAAATAACAATCATTGTCATAACTTCAAGTGTGAATTGCCTTTAACTGCCTGACAGGCTGAAATAACTTTCTCAGGAGCCTTCGGAGGGAATCGGGTTAATCCCTTTATACTCAAGGAGTTCATGAAAACGGAATTGGAGGGTGATCAACATCTATCAACGGTGGTTTGTGGTCACCTCGCTCGTAAGATAGTCAAAGGTATCTTTATGCCTATTATCTATGGGAAAACTTTAATGAGCAAGGCCCACGATCTATAAGATCATCTCTCTCACTTCATCACTCATACGGAATGCTTCAAAGTAGCCACTGTCTGCTTTAAGTTTTGGAGGTCGAGATATAAGGACATAGAATGGCTGATCAACCTACACACACACATGATCAGCGACGAATTTAGTGTGAAGGTAGTGGAGTCAGTTGCCCCAACACTAAAATTTCAAATTTTGTCTAAGATTTTTTCAAATGTTTCAAAAAAATCCTTATAATTTTCAATTTTTTTCTTCACAATTAAAATTTTGTAAAAATTGTACCACAATTCTTTTATTCTAACTCCATCCCCGAATACGATTAGGATGCTACTCAATCATTTGAGCATACCGTACATTGTTACCCCCATATTCGTTGGACCTTACATTTGGTATGGTCTTTTTCAAGTTGAATAGACCACTAAACATAAAAATAACCATTGTCATTTTGATTCTGGCTTGGTTCATATTCTTTTTACCCACTCCTAGTAGCTTGTGGAAATATTAATGAGTCATGACTCTATCTTCAAATTTAGTGAATTATGAAATCATTATTTTACTTAGAAATCAGCTATGTAAATTACATTTTTCTCAGCATTCTTCCACTTGTGTCATCAATAATTTTCTTCAGAACTCCATTTAGATTTTTCTTAATTATTCGTAATGATAACACCAACCCAACTATTCTTTCACAATAAAGTAGCTATTTGCATACAGAAAGCATAGCAATATATTAAAATTGGATTGGACCAACATAAAAGCTGGCTTTTATTATTGCCTTTGCTACAGACAAAAGATCTCATAAATTATAAATGTATGCTCCCCCTCATCTTAATGACGAATTTGAATAGTAAAATCAATTTGATTAGATATCTTCCCCCCTTTTCTGTCTTACATGACGTGAATTTTTAATATGTAGTAACTAGTGAGTTATGTAAGAAATTAGAAGCCCGTGTTTAAGCTCAATGAGTAAAAACCGAAGTATGACGGGTCCAAGTAAAAAAATAAAATAAATATATATATAAAGGAAAAAATTCATAAGAATTTAAGTATCACACATTTCAAAATCAAGAAAACAAGTTTCAAACTTCAAAAATAAGATTTTTATTAAAATTTATGAATGAATGAATTAATTATTTATTTTATTAATTAAATATATTTAGATCACAAATCTATACAATTTGATCGTAAATTAATGATTTTGTTAGTTATTTTTTTTTTGTTACAAATCAGAAATTTTTTATCACAAATTATTTTATGGTCACAATTCAAAAATTTATAGATCACAGTTTGTTCATCGGTCACAAATTAAAAAATTTATACTTCACAATTTATTTATTTGTTACAAATCACAAATATTATAAGTCACAACATATTATACAATCACAAATTATCAAATTATCGGTCATAGATTAACAATTTTTTCACTCACACATTATTTCTTGGTCACAATTTATATTTTTTATTTGTTACATATTATTTATTAGTCACAAATTAACTAATTTAATAGTCACAATCAATCAAATAATTTGTTACCATCATCTCACTACTACTTCCAACACCATAGCTACCACCATTGCACCCACGGCACCACAACGCACCTACAGCAATATAGCCGCACACACCCACCACAGTCGCCAGAACAACCACTACTACCATGACAGGCCCATCGCCACCCAACCACCGCCACGACCACCATCGCCGCACATGCGCACACACACCCAACTATCGCACCCACATCACCACAACCACACCCACAACACCACAACTGCACACACCAACACAGTCGCCAAAACCACCAGCACCACCATCCCTCAACAACAACACCATGATTATCACAACCACGGATCGAGACTACTGCAGCCTCATCACTAACACCACCACCACCACTACCACTAACACCCAAACCTAATTTCTCTAAGGTTGCATTTGTTGCAGCCGCATCGATTGAGATGGCGCACTGCTTTGAGCATGGGAACAACACCACGACTGTCACAACCACAGTTGGGACTATTGTAGTCATATCACCAACACGCAAACCTAATTTCTCCAAGGAGTTGCCGTAATAGCAGGGACACACAGCTTCTTCACGGAACCTAATAGCGTCGCCAACCATGCACACACACTTTTGACGTGTGTCTCGCCAGGAAAAAGTCGGATCTGCAGTGACGATGTGGGGAGAGAGAGAGAGAGAGAGATTTTGAAAACGGGATGGGATGAATTTGGGATTAATTAATTAATAAAATATCTAATTTTTGAAATAGTAAACTTCACATATAATTTATAAAATGGAATCTCTAAAAGTATTAGTTTCTGTAATTTCCACAAATAAATTCACTAAGAAGTAGGGCATATAACAGCGGATCAATTTATTTGACAAAATTCTTTCCAATCAGACCAAACAAGGATGAATAGATTACACCCCAAAAGTTCTACACCTAACCAGATTTTAACCCAATTTATGAATTACCAAATAATACTACTTCACCGCTGTGCAGGCTGGACAAAACGGATGCTTATTTATTTGAAAAGGGGCTTCACAATAGTCTTGTACCATCACAAACGGGATCAATAAATGAAGCTATGTAATAGCAGAATAAACAATTTAAATTAAATTACCAGTTTTTAATAGTAAATATGTGGCAAAAGATGACAACACGAATGACAAAACATGAGTGGTCGCAATCTTGGACTGAGGAATTACCTCATTTTCATTCCACTAATTTATTTCCTTTTTCGATAACCATATAAATACCAACTTATCGATGCGAAGTGAATTTCATATAAAAGATGCATAAATTTACTTTGTCAAAGTGTGAATTGAATTGTGTCGGACTATTTCCTTTACCAAAAAGTATAAATCGAATTGAACTGATTGGTTTGGATCGATTTTCCTAATTGTTCAAAGACATGTCAATTTTTAAGGAAATTTTCTCAGGTTTGATCGATTTGCGAATTGCTTTATCAAATCTAACCTGATTCGAACTAAAATAATTTAATATATATTTGTTTATAATAATGAAAAAAATCAAATAATTTATCTGTTTACCATTTTTTGGGAACAAAAGCTTCTACAAGCCCTAACCGAAATATCCAGTCTATTGAAAATAGTTAATTCAATTTTACTCTCAATTTTGGGTTGGTACAAAAATCAAACTAACAAGGGACGGGTCGCCTTTTCACTCATAAGAACGTCTTGACTAGACGATAACAATAAGAAAAGGACATAGATAAATCTAAAAATATGAAAAAATAACAAAAAATATTGGACATCAAAAGAAAAATTTCTTGTCGAGTAGCATTAAATATGGGATAAAGTATTTAATTCTGGATTTGATCATGGAATAAAATTCTACCTTATCACCAACTGAAATACAATCTTTCTGGCACAAAATTTAGATCCCCCATATTGCAGGGAGAGTTTCATATTTAATAAATCATTCAATTTTCATTTACAATTTGAGTAGTCAGTTGCTTTAGGGATGATAGAACTGAGAACCTAAATGCCCAATTAAGATTGAATAATGTTATTTATAGCCAGTGATTGTATTATTAATCTTAATAATAGTTTGTTATTTGAGGATTAGCTTGTTATTTATGGTAATAAAATTAATGAAAATTAATGTTTCAAATAACAAGTTGTCACATGAGATGACTACTGTCATCGCTAACTGTAAATAACATTATTCATTATGATTGAGAAAACTACACAAATTGATCTCCTACCATTAAATGTAGTTGCACAACTAGTCCCTAGCTATTGCAATTCCTGACTCGAAATCCATAAAAAACTTTAAGGGAGAGAAAATAGGGGCTATATACCATAATCTTGCTACCTCTTGAGCATAAGGGTCTTTATGACACAAACAGTAATTTGCTTCCTTTTCAATAAGGGTCTTTGGCGATTTTACTCTTCATAAAGTTGGTTATGTGATTCCTACATGACTATTTGTCGTTTACGAGTGTTGAAGAGTTTGACTGTGTTTGTCATTGAAGATTGATTTTACAAATACATCGAGAGGACGATGACTAACTTGCTCTTTTTTATAAATTAGAGAATAACGCATTCGATAATATGGGCACCAGCTGTGCAATTTCCTCATCAGGATTTGCAGAACTTAATTCATTTTTGCACAATTGCTCTTTTTTTTTTTCCCCTCTTAATACTTTAGAAATAATAATTTCCTTTTTCATTACATTAAATGGATCATTCATGAAGCCAGGCTGTATAGAAAGTTGTGTAGGAATATCGACCACATTTTAGTAATGAAAAGATACAATCTTGTTGTTCCAAAGTCAGTGTATAATTGTACATGGACATTTACTTTCATGAATAATAATGGGATCACCCCCACGTGCTTGTCTATTTTCACAAGCCTCTTGGGTATTTTTAATTTTTTTTGGTTGCAAAGACAATAATTTTGAGCAGCACCGACAATGATAATTCATGTTTGGTACAGGAGATTAAACTACTGGAGAGTACGATATATAATATTTTAACTTTTTTATTTGTATTTATTAATATTGCTCAACATTGTCTAATTTGCTTCACAAAACAT
>NC_036255.1:6758323-6779524 GCF_002742605.1 Olea europaea var. sylvestris | reverse complement strand
AGATTGACTGATTTCTTTAAATATATGTCATTTGATATCTTTATTTATTAGTTGCAATTAGGTGTCTATTAACTATCTTTTAGTTACAATTAGAGACTTTTTACATAATTAGCTCTTGTTTGAACCATATTTATGGGCCAAAATGCATTTTGAAATAGTATTTTGTTGGAAAATATGTAGTTCAAAATGATTTTTGAAAAAAAAAGGGGCCAAACATAGGCTTATTTAGAAAGCTCGGGACTAGAGATGCAATTTTGATCTTGATTCTATTGGCTTTTATGTCACTATAATTAAAAATAAAGTCACTTAACTAGATTTAAAAACAGGGAATGAAGAGACAGATTGATGTGTCAGAAAATGATTTATTTTTTGTTTTAATTTTTCAAACTATTCAATTATGCGTTGACATGTGTTCTATCTGAATTTGAGCCTGAATATGTAGTTTAATTAACAAAATTAATACAAGAATGTCATGTAGCTCCACTGGGTTGCAATCGTAGTCTAAATGACATTAGGTAATATATCAAATGAAATATGAATTTAGATGAGTTATTTAATTCTACTTATCAATTAATGTCACATTAGTGCTATCTAAACTAGGGTTGCAACCCAATGAAACTAAATAAAATTACTCAAATTAATATTGCAAACCTGCTTGGGGTACATACGTTGATTTTTTTCTCGAAACTCACTCATGTGAGGGGGTTGTACATTTGATATTGTAGATAGTTGTATCATAGTTAACTATTTGTCATGCCCAAGTTATTTATATTTTTTTACTACATCAATTTCATTTTTCAAATCTTATCACGACATTGGAAATTCTTCCCGTTTACCGCGAAATATATTAAGAATTATAGGATAAAATGATAGGTATGCATTAAATTTGAAAATTTTCATCTCATTTCAAATTATATACATTCAAAATAGTCATTTTTGTAGTGATTCAAGTTCTTACACATGGCCAATCTAGCCTCGGTTTGGCCCCCATTAAATTAAATTTTATTTCTCTTTCTTATTTTCAATCACATAATTTTCTATAAAATAATATTACACGTAAATCGACAATTTTTCCTTGTTGCCCCCGTTTGGTCCCTATTTTGTGAAATGAAAATGGGTGGAATAGTGTATTTTTGAAAAATGAGTAGTTAAAAAAGAAGAAAAATTTTCGATTTACGTGTAATATTACTTTATGGAAGAATTCATGGGGGGCAAACTGGGGCCGAATTCAATTTCGCTTACCAAAAAAATCTTCGTAGTACAACAAACTAAAGCGCCCCCAAAAACAGTTTTCAATTTAATGAGCCATTAAAAACGTTCAAACTGTACACACTCTCTGTGTGCAATTAATAAACTGATAATTTCAACTCAATTAATAAATCAACTAATGAACTGTCGTTTTTTTATTTATTTTCAACAGTCAAGTCCTGCTGCTTGATGACATTATTATTGATACCGTCTTGTTACATCAAATTTTGTAGAGTAATACTATTTAATTCTACAATCAGTGTATTAAAAAGCGTAAAGTGTGATAAGACATAGAACCGAAACTTTAAGCTCTACGAGTTTAAACGAGCCAAGGGGAAGCTTAGGCATAAGAAAGCGTTTTTTCATTTATAATATTATTTTAAATTTTTAATCATTTTAAAAATTAGTCAATAATTAAAATAATACATGTTAAACATCTAAAATTATAAAATATAATATTTACTTAATAACTCCTATCATTAGTCAATTATATAATTTTCAAGTTTTCGAAACGCAAAAAATTAGAATATTTTTCATATTTTCAATTATTAGACAAGTCATATTTAATAGATTTATAAGAACTTCATACATACTTTTAGAGTTTGTAATAAAATGAATTTCAAGATCATAGTTATATAATGTAGATAACACCAAAACTTAAATCCTATTAAACTATTTAGATAAAGTTTTTTTTTTAAAATAATAATAAGCTAAAGTCAAATAAAAGACTTTTAAAAATAATAATAAATAAAGTGCGTCTATGAAAAACGAAAGAAATGAAGGAAAACAAGTCAACTGTTTAGGAATTGGAAAAAAAAGCATCTAAGAGCGAAGCGAGGTGTTTTGCTCGAGCATCGAGCCTAGGCAGTGCCTAGGTGCCGCCTAAGGGTGCTTTTTAGAACAATTGTTACAACCTCAATTTAGGTAGCGCTATATGATAGGCCAAATTAAATATGAATTTAAACAACTTATTTAATTTTACCAATTATTTAATGTCACATTAACACCACCTAGACTGGTGATTATACAACATTATTAATTATTTTTAACTAACGATTAATTTTGGACCGTCCTCTTACATGTACATCGAAATAACTTTCATAGCTAAACAATGGATAATGACATTTTTGGATCTACGCTCATCATTGGGCACATCAATTGGTACTTAACCCTTATTCATTTTATATTTGACATTTCAATCACAACAATTAATTTTTGTAGTATTTGAGCCTTCACTTGCAGTTGAATTTAGAAGTATCGTTAAATGATTGCAATCTTGTTGAAAACGTTCGAACAAAAATCTCATTTTGCTTAGATATGACAATGATATTAGATTTATAAGGAATTTTGTTATTGCACCGAATAGGTTAATCTTATGATATGGAACCTTTAGTCCCCGACAAGAGGTATGTCGCAGACTTAGCTATGTATTCATGCATGGTGAATTCCTGAATGTCTGTGGAAGATTGACAAGAAAAAGGTGCGAGGAATAGTGAATGGCCATGAAGAGATTTCGTGGTGACGAAATCTCAAAGTGGTGGAGTTTATATGGTAACACAGACTTGAAACAGTGATAGAGAAGATGCAAACCTCACTATGGTGTGTGATCTTCATAGTTGAACTTGTTGGGATTTCGACTTCATATTGTTGAATTGAAATATAATTATGTTTGTCTATTTCAATAAGAGTATAATTTCTAGTGTTCTACATATCTAGTGGGATTGCTTATAATCCACATTGATTAGAAACGGAAATCACATCCTTTTGTATCCTATAAATACAGTGATCCTCTTATGATTTTTTCCCCCAATTTGTAAGATAAATTAGACAATCATGGACTTTCTTAAAGTGAGATTTGAGATCATTTGTTGTCTCATCTAATATTAATATTTTGGACTGTGTAAGACATTTTCTAATTGTTCAAATATTTTTCTTATAATGGAAGATCTCTGTTCTTGACAGCCTGCTATTTTTCTCATATTTGAAGATTTTCAAGTAAAAAAAATTTTGTTGTTTTTTCCCAATATTTTTATACTTTTCGAATTTCATTAATGTTTCTTTAAGCAAGGATCGTGTGAGAAAATCAACAATTAATTTCAATTTTTAACAAGTGTTATGGATAAATTTGATGGAATAATCAACTTTCATTTCTAATATAATATAAATAATATAATATAATTGGAAAGGATAATATGAAAATCGGTACAAGAAAAGAAAAGAGATGTGCTTCTCAGAAAAATTTTATTTAAGTGTAGAATAAAAATTAAAGAAATTAAAAAAAGGGTAAACCGTATATTTCAACTCTTCAAAGAAAATATTGAATGGGCTTTTGACTGTAAAGAGGCCCAT
The DNA here is from genome assembly GCF_002742605.1 of Olea europaea var. sylvestris. Lineage (NCBI taxonomy): Eukaryota > Viridiplantae > Streptophyta > Magnoliopsida > Lamiales > Oleaceae > Olea > Olea europaea. Next base: position 6,775,927 of record NC_036255.1, on the reverse strand, counting down.
ACTTCTTTTAGTAGATCTGTAGATGGGCCAGAAAAAACATTTAGTTGGGCTAATGTTTGTTTGATCTAATGGAAGTCGAGGTGATGGTTTTTATCATGGGAAAATTTCATAAACAAGAGATTAAGTATAATATATTTCAAAATTAAGAAAACAAGTTTTAAACTTCCAAAATCAGATTTTTATTAAAATATATTTATGATTTAATTAATTAATTAATTAAATATATTTAGGTCACATATCTATAGAATTTGGTCACAACTTAACAATTTAATTAATCACTTATTATTTTTTGGTCACAAATCAAAAATTATTTTACGATCACATTCAAAAATTTTATAAGTCACAGCTTGTTCATTGGTCACAAATCAAAAAATTAATTAGTCACGGATTAATCTTTAGTCACAACTTATCAAATTATTGGTCACAGATCGAAAATTTTATAGGTCACATATTATTCTTAGGTCACGAATAAAAATTTTTATAAGTCGCGGGATAATTTTTGGTCACAATTACCTAATTAATTAGTCACAAATTAATTTTTAGTCACAAATTATCAAATTATTGATCACAACTTATTTCTTGGTCACAAATCAAAATTTTTATAAGCCACAGGATAATTTTTGATTGCAAATTCACAAAATTTATAGGTCACATATTCAAAAATATTATTGATCACAACGTATTTACTCATTGCAAATTATTGAATTAATTGGTCACAATTATTTTTTTCAATCATAATTTAATAAAAAGTGAGTCACAATCGAAAGTCACAATCACAATTTTCAGGTCACGATTAACTTTACGATCACAACTTAATCAATTGTGAGTCATAATCAAAGGTCACAATCACAATTATCAGGTCACATATCCAATTATTAATAGCAATCACGTAGATAATTGGTCACAACCATTCAAACGGTCACAGATCGAAAATCACAATTTACTTATAGGTCATATATCACTAATATTATAGGTCACAACAATCACAATTTATTAATTTTTTGGGTCACACATTATTTTTTAGTCACAATTTATCTTTTTCATTGATCACACATTATTTATTTTATTTATTGATCACTGATTAATCAATTCACTAGTCACAATTGACCAAATATTCTGTGACCACCGCTCCCTACAACACTACCACCACCGTGAGCAACACCACCTCCTCAAATTTCAATAAACAAATTTCAACTGTGAGCAACACCACCTCCTCAAACCGCCGTCATCGCCCCCAAGTAACACCACCACCGTACCACACAACACCACCACCACCACCTGCACAACCAAAATCGCCACGACCACCGTACCGCCCCCCACGAACACCACCACCATCGCACCGCCCCCACCAGAAAAAATCCCCAATCTGCCACTGGACTCTACCACCATCCTATAGCCCGTATCAACAACCCCCCCAGCCCGTATCAACACCTCCACTCAGCCACAACACCACCACATACAACCCACCACAAACACATCACCACCACCACGCACAACCACCGTCCACAGTACACACACAATACCACCACATTACAAGCCCAAGACACTGCACAACCACAACACAATACCCAGCCACCAGTCACCGCACATAACCACAACATCGCACCACCACCCACTGCACTAAAAAGATCTGCAGCACCCATGGAGAAACACAGACATTGAACGCATCGCGCCAAGTTGCAAGTGAAGCTCGAAGGCATCGCACGGTCCCAGTAAGCGCCGCAACGGTGACGGCGATTCACGCTTCTTCTGCCCAACGACGCGTTGAGTGGTGACGACGCCGTGAATGGTTGCTGTGCGACGGAGGAGAGAAGTTGAAGAGATGGAGCGGGCGGCTGGGGAGAGCGATCTCTGGGAGAAAACGGAGAGAGAGAGAGAGAGAGTGGTAGGGTTTGAAATAAAAAATGTATATTTAATATTAATATTTAACTTTAATATTTCTGATTTTATAAAGATTAAAGTTTCCATCTGGTTTCAGAATTCATGATTTTAATGGTAGGGTTTTGTGTAATTACCACTTTTATCAATGGAATTGACAACCATTGTATTAAAAAATTGCAGGTAACATCCTTGACACTCCTTTTGTGATTTTGGACTTTACATCCTTAACAAAGACAAAAATGTCGTGCAATTCAACAGAAACTGGACTATACCTCTAAGGTCTCACTCCCTTCTACACTTGATCTTCTTCATTGCAATAGAAGAAAAGACATATAATATTCGAATATTAAAAATTAGGGACAATTAATCAGGATTTTAGACAACCGCCCAATTCACATAATATTTAAACGATTTTAATATTTGATGTCTTCTTCGTCATATTTCATAATTTCATTGAGCCGTAGTCAACTACAACCTTTGCCTTGCTTTTAATAGATTTAAATTTATGCGACATTCATTTATCGTCATATCATTAGAAAAAGAAAAAGGCTAAGTGCTATACACTTTTACAGCCCTTTCACAAACCATGGGTCACACGATTATTTTAACTGCGTACCCCACCCCCTAATGTGGGAGGTTGTCATAGTTGCCGTCAAAGCAACTGTTTTTGTAGTATATGTAAAAATGTAATGCAAACAAATTAGTAATCACTACACAATTCATGTTAATAGTTGTGTTACCTAGATTGTCCTAAACCTTAGTCAAAGGCCTAACACAAGCTGTCAGGCTAGAGAACCATGCATGACTCATTGGAGATGGAGCTTAACGATGAAAACGTCAAATTGCAAATTTAAATCGAAATCGTTTTTCGAAACTGTTGGTTTGGATCCATGTGGATCCGTCAATGTTTTGATTATGAACCGAACTAAATTACTTCGAAGTGGTTTGATTTATGTTTCAATCTTAATAAAGAGTTTCAAACCACCAAGCCGCTTACCAAAAAATAAATTAATTAAAATTTTACCTAATCCAATTAAAACTAAATACATTCGTATTAGGTATAACACAATGAAACTAAATACCTAAATAAACAATTATCCATTCCAATTAATTAATTAAATAATACCAAATACCTATCAGTTATCACAAATGTAAATGCAAAACCCTCAAATTGAGTTTAAGTGTTGAACAATTATTGTTGAAATATATTCATCAACCAACCATTATAATTGAGTAGACAATTAAATCTAGATTTTAATTCAAACTCACATATTTCTTTCTACTAATAATTTTCTTAAATCTTAGCTAAATTTTTAGGTCCTTTTTTTTTTTTTTTTTTTTGCATGATTGATTAGTGTTTTGTTTTGTTATAGTTTGTGCCGAGCTCCCTTAAGGTTTTAGTGGATACTATTTTTTATTTATTTGAGTCTTATTTGTTGGTCAGGTCATTCAATTAATTATTTACATTTTAACTTAGTTTATAGATTTTAATATTAATTTCTAGATTGATTTAATGAATTACCGAAATGATTATTTTGAAGATTTGATCAATAAGCATTTTGACATGCTACTTTGATGAAACATCAATGCAAATGAATACAAGATTGTCCCCAGAATTACTAACGATGTTTTAATTATTCAATAACCACAATTGTTTTCGAGTTTGCATTTCTCATCAAAGTTTGAATTCTTGATTCCTTCAGGAGTTCATTGAGTACAAATATAGTTGAGGTGGTGATTTGCCCTAAAAATTGGTCGCAGAGTAATAAGGAACATATGGTGGTTTGTCAATTTTTGGATGAGGTCAAAGCTTTGAAAGATTTACAAAAATAAATAAATAAATAAAAATAAAATTATAGAAGGTATTAGCGCATTTGATCTCTTATTCATTTTCTTTTATTAGTTGTTTTATATCATTTAGCTATAATTAATTAATCCGTGAACAATATTTTCATCTTTAGGAAGGGAATAAATTGTGTGTTACAATTGCAGATGTTGCACTAAGATATTTAAAATATTTCTATCATATTGTTGTATTATAATAATTAGAGTTAGGAAAAATTACCTAGAAACATGGGTTTAAAAATCAGTTTTCATAAAAAAGAGGGATTAAGTTTAACTTTATAATTCAGATGGTAATTAGAAATTTTTAAATAAATATATTCCTAATAATTCAACCTACTCAACCCTGACTTCCACACACCACATCCTCTCTCTCTCTCTCTCTCATGGCAGTATTCACCACTACCACTATTGGCAACAGTTTTCTAGCTGAAAAATGAGTATTTCCGATGAGATTGAGATCCGGCTACGAAGCTGAATTGATCTCTCAGCAACTCAAACTGTCAAAAATTGAGTATTTTCGATGAGATTGAGATCCAGCTATGAATCGGAATTGATCTCTCAGCAACTCGTGGACGCGGCTCATGATGATGATCTTGAGTTAGCTTTGGACCTCATTTCACAAACAAAGATCTCTTTTCCCGGATGACCCTCCAAGAAAAGATAGGCCAAATGACCCAGATCGAATAGAGCATTGCCACACCTTCCACCATCAAAGATCGCTGTAGAGGTCAATTAATATCATGTGATTATAGGAATATGTAGTAGTTAGTGAATACCGTGTGTGTAAATTTGTGGGTTTGTGCTAATTTGCAAGAAGTTTGCTGAGTGGGGGTGGGAGCAAGCAATTTGACATGGTGAATTCGGCCGACTGGGCTAATATGATTGATGGGTTCCAAAATGAGGAGTTGGAGGCACGTCTTGGCATTCCAATTATCAATTCTGATATTTATAAATAAAAAATAAAAATCATAATTGTTCATTGCTATTGTAATACTATTCAATATTTTGATTAAAATATAAGACACAATGCATTAGAATTTTGATATTTTAGTTTTAGTTTCGAATATTTACGATTTACATGTATTTATTGGTGGAAGATTTCAAAATTCGAAACCGATTGAGTATTGTTGATTGATAGTAATTTATCAAGTCATGGATTTCTTCTAAAGTTGAATTTTGTTCAACCGTGACCGTTGATGACTTTCGAAATGGAAAGCGATCATGAGTGCAATTATTAACAAATTAATTAATCATTATGTATTGTGACTGCCTGTGACCAGATTTGTGTTAACTGTGATCGTATTTGACATGGTTACATATAGTCAGAAATTAGATCAATATGGTCACAGATAGTCAAACCGAAGATAAATTTGTCAATAAACACATAAGATTATAGTTCATACGTTACGGGTTACAATTCATTGGTCATAGATTTGAGCACACAAGTTACAGTCATTTCATATAAGTCACAAATCAATATAAACGGGTCATGGATCAATATTAACAAATCACATGTTATTTTGTAGAAGTCACAGATCAAATTTATAGGTCACATTTTATGTTACGAGTCATGAGTAACAAATCACAGGTTAAAAATCATATTTTATATGTTACAATATACATATGTCGCAGGTTATTGCCCAGAAAAAAAATTTATGAATTTAATATATTTAATTAAAAAAATATTTTTTTTTGATAAATTATTTCATAACTAAAATTTTAGTAGTGTTTGATTTTTGAAATTTCAAACTTCATTTCTTAATTTGAAATTGATCATATGCATATTCATCCCACCTGATTAGGTCACAGATTCAATATAATTAATCACAAATTACAATGTGCACTGGTTACAAATTTAATGGAACTAGTCACAGATCATTGTCAAAAAAGAAGAAAAAAGAAAAAGGTAGTCGTAGGAAAGAACGGTCACCGGAATACTCGCTGGAACGGTCGTTGAGGGTCACCGAAATATTCACAGGTGATCAATTAATTTTGATGAAGTGTGATAGAAAAATAACTTGTGACTAATGAACTTGATCACTATGATCGTGAAATAAGTTGTAACCCATAAAATAGGCCTTTAATTAGTGCAAGTTGCATTCAGATAACAATAGGCCATGTCAAATAACATGTTACAATGAACGCATTACAAGTCACAAACATTCATGATAAAAATACACTTGATCGCAGACAGTTACAAGTAATAAAAACTTAGCCATAGTGAGTCACAAATAACATATAAATGGTCATAGATAGTCACAATTAATAGAACATTTGGTCTCACAAAAATCATTGTTCACATACTAGATCACAAAACAATGTTAACACGGTATAGTCACCGACAATCACGGTCAAGACGATGATGGTCACATATAGTCAAAGTTAAAAAGATCATGTCATAGACAATCATATTTAAGAAAGACTTGGTCACAGACAGACATATTTAAGAAATATCTGGTCATATACCATCAAAGTTAAGGTAAATCTAATCACAAGCAGTCACATTGAAGATAGAATCAAATGATAACAATTTACACAAATCTGGCCACAAATAATAACAATTTATACATATTTGATCACAAATATCCAATGTTATAACATACCTGATTATTTATAGTCACATTAAGATACACATTGTCAAATAATTATTAAGTACATTGTCGCATAATTATTAATTACAAAGAAAATCCTGGCCACAGACATTTAATGCATACAGAAGATTAGCATTTTACCAATAAAATAGATATATTAATCACATAAGCAAAAGTCTCACATTCTCGAGGATACAAGAAGTAGAAGAGCAATAAATATCCTTCCAACTATTTGCCAAATCCAACTGGGTTCAATTAAATTTAAATGCACCATTTAGAAATATTTGGAATTGGTTAACAAAAACAAATACGATTTATTCACAACCTTACCGAGAACCATGAAAGTCTCAGTAGTGGGAAAACACCGCTATAAAAGGAGTTGTAAGATTTTTCTGAGACAAAGTGTAACTGCTTGAGAACCATGAACTAAGTCCTAACAGTGTGCAATGCCACCATAAAAAAGTTGTAAGACGATTCCAAGTCAAAGTAGCTACCGAGCTTGCGGCTCGGTAAGCTCATCAGCAGCGCACCCATTTTTGAGAGCCTATCTATTCACTCCCCCGTCTTCGTCTTTCCTTTAAAATCAGGAGGCAATATGGTCAGCTTATCGAAGGAAGCCGACAAATCAAACACTATCTCCGTCGAGTCCTCGCCTCCGACATTATCTCCACTATCGCCGCCCAAAGATCGTCGGACCGAAATCTCTCCTCCAGTCTCTCACCAACACTGAATTATGGTTTATTGGAGTGGGTATGGTGGATTGGGCAGATATGATAGATTGCAGCACGGAGAGATTTGTGTAGTGAGAGATTACTGTGGATTTGGATTTCCTTAAATTTCATATGTATATGTGTGTGTGAGATATATATTATTGTAATTTATCACTTGGTTTTTGAAACAATTTTGTAAGTTTGTCAAATGTGAAATTATATATTTAAAGTATTGTAGTTATGTATTTTTCCCTTAGAGTTAACTTTGAAAACTTGTCACAAATCACACAAACCCTATACACCCCTAATAGGAGAAGTGCAAGGCTGTATTGGACTAGATTATTACCACACCCGGCACAATTTGTTGTTGAATTGATATGTGGCTTTCCCATGAATGACAAACCAAGTGGCAAAATTATACCAAATACCAGTCTAAGAAAAATTGCAGCAGCAGTCCCACACCTTTTCAATTTTTACAGACTTTACTCTAATTTTCATTTTCTGCGAGCGAAAGTCCCTAATCTTTCATAAATATACAGCTGGAGTCCCAATGGACCCATTTGACAATTAGTTTACCAGGAAAGTTAAAATTTGACCAATTTGGACCAAATTTAAAAGGGTATAATAGTACTTTGCATTTTCCTAATATTAAATACGTTAAAAATTTAAATTAAAAATCCAAAAAAATAAAAAGAAAACCCCGCATCCCTCCACCCCATCCCACTCCCTTAATTCAAAATCTGATGAGGTCTTCTTCTCCGACGAGACCTATCGAAAATCGCTGCCACCATCACCTTTTCTCTTTCGAGCGTGCATCACAAAATCTTCCAGCAAATGACTGGTGGATGGATATTGGTGAAGCTACATGTGCACCTACCTATTCCATCTTTCCAAAACACAAACTTCAATAACCCCAAACAAAGGAAATAAGGAAAAACAGAAATTTGCTTCGTGAAAAATGCGAAAAACTCAGAATTTGACCTAGTTTTAGAGCTAAAATTCATAAGCAAATAAAACATGTCAACGCAAAAGTATTCGATTTGTAAAGAAATCCATAATATAAAAATGTTCCCTAGAACGGTAATATACCAGCACATAATCAACAATACGAGATTTTCAATTATTTTTTCCTAGACCCTTTGACTTAATTTGCCGGAATCAAACATAAACTTCAGTTATGAGAATAATCAGCAGAGTCATCGGAAGGTGAACAGAACAAAGATTGATTTAGACATTACATAACAAAAATTCATAAAAACTAATCTAAAAACTTTGAACTTCGTACCTTATGGATTACACAATTTCATCTTCCAAAACCCAACTTCGATGCCTCTCTTCTGCTCAAGTATTCATATGATTCTACCTCTTCAACAGAATTAAAAGGATTTGACAGTTTAGTACTAATTCCGATGAGTTTTCAAAACTAACCACAGATGGATTAAACTTAATCTGAAAATGCATATGGATTACACTAACAAGAGATCTAGGCAAAACCATAAAGAAAAAGTGAAATTTGGCAATGAAATTGAAGACCCAAAAATCTTACTTGTAGTTCTAACTCAGAAATTTCACGACAAAGATATTTAACTTAAATAAAATATTGACTTACTGATAATTCCTCTTGAGTAATCGAGAGCTGCTCGTTCTCTAACAATTGCAATCTTTTGTCATTTTTCTTCGAGAATAGTGAGGTCAAAGTGTCCCATGCATCCTTTGATGTAGTCTTGTATCTTATTTGTTCCAATAATTCTTCTTCAATTGTTGTTTTTATCACAAACAAAGCCTTACCCGCTTTCATTCTTCATTTCTTCAGAGCTCTGACCTCCTTTGGTAGCGTTACGTCACTTTTGCCAACTATTTCCCACAAGTCTTGCCCTTAGTGATACGACTCCATGCAAAAGTTTGTCAAGTGGTGTAATTATGATTGTTGAGCTTCTTTACATCACCTACCACTTGTAGGTCGCCTATCGTGGCTTGATTTACCTCCTTATAATCAAGCAAGCTTTATAAAAGCTTCACAAGCTCCTTTTGTATACGAATTCAAGAAGCTCAAAAAATCCTTCTTCAGCTGCCTTGCTCTGATACCAATTTTAGAATTTAAGACTTAAAGAAAGATATTATTTTATTTATAAAATAGATTTATTTTATTTATAAAATAGATTTTACACACTTTGTTTATGGAAACACTGTAGGGAAAATCTCAAGTTTCACCAGTTCGGTCGATCAAACTTTTCTGAAATCCGATAAGTTTATGAAAAATGAGGAATCCGGTATTCTCGATTTCAATACCATATATGCCTTTTGTCCGATAAGATAATATATAACAGCAAGTTATAGTCGTACAACTAATTGGATAATAATAGAATGAACAAATTAACTATTGAATTTATTGCAATAAATAACATAACAAATAATTGAAATTGCAGAAAATGAAATTTCAAACCGAGGCCTGTGTTACACACAGTTACCTTAAAACAGATTTGCCCCCTCACCGTCCGTGCTTGGGGTTTAAAACGAGCGTCCATTTTCCAGGATACAACGGTAAAACCAGTAGCTTCAGAGCACCGCAGAAACCACTCCGGCAAACTGAACTAGTGCCTGAACTATACCACCACCAAGACAGAAATGCAGAAAAGACAGAACTCTATGCAAATGAATTTCTTGTGTATTCTAAATTTGAAAACTTTTGCTTTGGTGTATTGAAATAAAGAAAATAAGCCACTATTTATAGGCTAGGCTACCATTAATGGCAACGACCTTTGGAGTTTCTCATCTTCTTCCTATGTGGAACAAATTCATTTTTCCCACATAAACTCCCTTTTGAGTGACACACTTTGAGTCTTAATTTCTCATTCACCCGAGCATCATCTTTGGCAAGTAAGTATATGATTTCGATGTACTCACGGAGGAGAACACAAATCAACTTTCATCTTCCAAATTGAACAATAGGGTCCCACTCAAAACTCATGCCAAAGTCGGCCCATAACTCAGTTTTTTTCCAACAATCTCCCACATGAATGAAAATTGGGAGCGACTCATGTATGTGACACATGACAACTTATGAATGTGACACATGACGACTTGGTAATATAGTTCAACAGTTGAAACCTGCATAGGATAGGTAAGTGTTACCCTTTGAACATTTCCTTGTGAAAGCATATTTACTTCACTGGCTAAGCAGTAGACGCGATGTCCTTGAACTGTTCTGCCATTTATGTAAACGATGATACACTTTACACAGGATTCTTCCTAACATATTTCAGTTCTCATTATTATGTTCGTTTTGGCCATGAACATACGCCTGGTTCTGTGAGAGTTCACAAGAATTGCGCTCCACACAATTTCCTTAGAATCGACCCCACTTCTATCTCACATAGGTGATTTCTTATTACAAGTAACCCGCATTTGTTGACTCTATTTTCGACGCATAAGAATCATTAAAAGCCTATTGCTTATCCTCCATCTTTACAGGCATCACTGTTACATCATAGGAATGGACAGGAGGTAATATCCCCCACAGTGATTCTATCAAGTCTTTACAATTAGGTTGTCCCTTTGAATCTAGATCTTGGGATCTCCAGTCAACTAGGTTGGGTTTTCCTTTATATTAACTTATCTATTCAAGGGCTTAAGTCCCATTCTTCTCGATGATTTTTCAACTAACTCTCTATTTAACCCTTTGGTTAGCGGATCTCAATATTATCCTTTGCCTTTACATAATCAATAGTGATAACTCTAGTTGAGAGTAGTTGCCTAATGGTATTATGTCTACGACGTATATGTTTAGACTTACCATTATACATGTTGCTCTGTGCCCTTCCAATTGATTGACTATCACAATATATACAAATTGTTGGCACAGGCTTTGACCATCTTGGAATATCCTCTAAGAAGTTGTGTAGCCACTCAGCCTCTTCACCACTTTTATCTAGAGCTCCATAGTGGATCTAGCTATCACTGTTTGTTTAGAAAATTTCCATGATATAGCTGCACATGCCAATGTGAACACACATCCACTTGTAGACTTTGAATCTTTTATGTCAGATATCCAATTAGCATCACTATATCCTTCAATGACCGCTGGATATCTGCTATAGTGCAGTCCAAAATTACGAGTATAGCTCAAGTACCTTAGTACTCTTACTATTCTTTTCCAGTGATCAGCTCTTGAATTACTTGTGTATCTACTCAGTTTGCTCACTGTGTAGGCTATGTCTAATCTTATACAACTCATCAAGTACATCATACTTTCAATAATTCTCGAGTATTCTGCTAGTACACACTTTCACCTTTGTTCTTAGATAGATATTGACTCGTATCTATCGGGGTTCTAGCCATTTCAGTATCATCATTACTGAACTTTTCTAGGATTTTGTCCACATAATGTGACTGGCTGGCTTAAAACAAGACCATCCAACATTCTTGAAATTTTGATTCCAAGTATAACATCAGCTAGACCTATGTCTTTCATGTTAAATCTCGAATTTAACATGGTTTTAGTGAATTTTATCACCTTATCGTTGCTGCCAACAATAAGCATGTCATCAACATAAAGACATAGAATGACATAGCCATTTTTAGTGTCTTTAACTTAAACACATTTATCACACTGGTTGATCTTAAATTCACTCTCCATTATGACACTGTCAAATTTCTCATGCCATTGTTTTGGTGCTTGTTTCAAGCCATACAATGACTTCACCAATTTACACACTTTCTTTTCCTGCCCTGGAGATAAAAACCCTTCGAGTTGTTCCATATAAATTTCTTCATCTAAGTCTCCGTTCAAGAAGGCAGTTTTAACATCCATTTGATGTACTTCAAGATTTCGCAAAGTAGCAATCGCAAGTATAATTCTAATGGATGTTATTCTCGTTACTGGAGAATATGTATCAAAGTAATCAAAGCATTCCCGTTGTCGGTAACCTTTTATTACCAACCTGGCCTTATACTTTTCAATAGTTTCATCTGCTTTCATTTTTCGTTTGAAAATCCACTTGTAGCCTAGCGGTTTACTTCCTGGTGGAAGATTCACTTGCTCCCATGTATGATTTCATAGGATAGAATCTATTTCACTTTTAATGACCTCTTTCTATTGAGGTCCTTCCAAGGAGTTCACAGTCTCTTGATAGCTTTGATGTTCACTTTCTAGCATATAAGTCAGAAAATCTGGATCATAAAATTTTTCTGTCATTTTCCTTTTGCTACGTCTAGGTTCAACCTTAACCTCCTCTTCTGGTTCTTGATCCTGACTATGTTCAGTCATAGTCTCATACGTCTGTTTAGAAGAACTTACCTCTTCTTCGGACCTGCATGGAAATACATGTTCAAAGAACGAAGCGTTTCTCGGCTCCATTATCGTGTTTCTGTGTATATCTTGGATTTTAGATTCATACACAAGAAACCAATAAGCACTACTGTTATGTGCATATCTAATGAATATGCAGTCTACAGTTTTCGGACCTATCTTCACCATCTTTGGTGTTGGGACAGCCACTTTAGCAAAACACCCCCACACCCGTAAGTATTTATAGGAAGGCATTCTTTCTTTCCATAACTCATAAGGGATCTTCTCCATTTTCTTTTGGGGCACCTTATTCAAAAGGTAATTTGCTGATAACACAGCATCCCCCCACATGTTCTGAGATAATCCAGAACTTACTAGCATCGCATTCATCATCTCCTTTAAGGTGCAATTTTTCCTTTCAGAAACACCATTTTGTTGCGGTAAATATAGTGCGGTGGTTTCATGTATGATTCCGTGTTGTGCACAGAATTCAGCAAACGGTGCTTCATACTCACCACCTCGATCGCTTCTTGGCACCTTAATTTTCTTGTTAAGTTGATTTTCAATTTCTAGAGAACAAATTTCTCTATCGCTTTATCCTTGCTTTTTAGCAAATATACATAGCAGTATTTCGTGCTATTGTCGATAAAAGTAATGAAATACTTGTTGGCACCTCTTGTTTGTACAAATTTTAAAACACATATATCACTGTGAATTAAATCAAGTGATTTCGTATTTCTTTCAATTGACTTAAAGGACGACCTGGTTAATTTTGCTTCAACACAAGTCTCACACTTATGTTTGGAATCAACATGGAATGCTGGTATGCATTTCAAGTTAACTAGTCTACGTAAAGTATCATAGTTAATGTGTCCTAATCTACCATGCCACACATTGAAAGACTCAAGCAAGTAAACAGAAGCATTCACTTTATTATTCATTTTTGGTTTAACAACCATTACATTGAGTTTAAACATTCCATCGAAAACATAACCTTTTTCGACAAACATTTCATTTTTCGACAAGTTGACATTGTCTGACTCAAACACAATGCTGACACCATGCTTATTCAAAAGCAACCCGGACACAAGGTTCTTGCGGATTTTTGGCACATACAGCATGTTGTTGAGAGTCAGCACTTTTCCCGAGTCATCTTTAGAACCACTTTTCCTTGGCCTTTGATTTCAGAAGTTGCTGAATTTTCCATGAACAACTTCTCTCCATTCTCAACTGCTTCAAAAGCAATAAATAACTCTTTATCAGAGTACACATGTCTCGTAGCTCTGGTGTTAATCCACCATTCTTTTGGGTTAGAACCCACCATGTTCACTTCAGAAATGACTGTTGCGAGACTCATCTTCGACACATCATGTGCCATGTAGTCAACCACATTTGCTTTTTTCTTCTTCTTTGGCAATCTGCACTCCAAAAATTTGTGGCCTACTTTGTCACAGTTGAAGCACATCCCTTGAAATTTCTTCTGAGGAATGCCCCTTTTGGTCCCAGCTTGATCCATTTTCCATCGGATGACTCAGCTTTGGTTTTGTAGTTCTTACTACCTTGACCATGTTCAACAATATTGGCCTTAGCTGCACCAGGATTGAATCACTTCTTTTCGAAACTCTTGTTGTCTTCTTCAATTCGAAGTCTAACAATCAGTTCTTCAACGTTCATTTCTTTTCGCTTGTGTTTCATATAATTCTTGAAATCTTTCCACGCAGGAGGCAATTTTTCAATGATTGCAGCCACTTGGAAAGTTTCACTCAGAATCATCCCTTCGACATGAATTTTGTGAAGAATCACTTGGAGTTCTTGCATTTGACTAATTACAGTTTTGGAGTCCACCATCTTATAGTCCAAGAATCGGCCGATGATAAATTTCTCAGCCCCGACATCCTCAGTCTTATATTTTTGGTCCAAAGACTCCCACAACTCCTTAACAGTTTTCATGATGCTATACATGTTGTATAGCGAATCTGCCAAACTGTTCATGACGTAATTCCGGCATAAGAAGTCCGAGTGGTTCCAAGCATCAACAGCACTGATTGCATGAACATCCACCTCACCCTCTTGGAGTTTTGGAGCACTTTTAGTCAAGAATCTCGCAAAATTCAAGGTAGTCAGATAGAACAGCATTTTCTGTTGCCACCTCTTGAAATTCGAGCCGTTGAATTTCTCCGACTTTTCTCCATGGTTAACCAATACATTAACCGGAACATAAGCCACATGTTGGCTCACAACACAACTTGGCACTTGAGCCATAGTCTGAGCCATAACAGAGCTAAGCCCTGCACCCATAGTAGAACCCATAGCCTGAGTTTAGGTACCTACAGCTTGGGACACGTCCACGTTGGAATCCATGTTGGTGGAACCGGTTGCCATTTCGTCTTTTGAAAGAACCAAAAAACAAATTAGTTTCCACAATATAACAAATATAAGAAACTAATCAGTTCAGAATTAATCAATATAGGAAACCAATTTTTCCTTTTTGAAAATCTATTTTAAGCTTGTAGGGAAAATCCCAAGTTTCACCAGTTCGGTCGACCAAATTTTTCTGAAATCCAGTAAGTTTATGAAAAATGAGGAATCCGGTATTCTCGATTTCAATACTGTATAGGCTTTTTGTCCGGTAAGATGATATATAACAGCAAGTTATAATCGTACAACTAATTGGATAATAACAGAATGAACAACAAATCAACTATTGAATTTACTGCAATAAATAACATAACGAATAATTGAAATTGTAGGAGATGAAATTTCAAACCGAGGCCTGTGTTACATACAGTTTTCTTAAAACAGATTCGCCCCATCACCGTCCGTGCTTGAGGTTTAAAACGAACGTCCGTTTTTTAGGATACAATGGTAAAATCAGTAGCTTCCGAGCACCGCAGAAACCACTCCGGCGAACTGAACTACTGCCTGAACTACACCACCACCAAGACAAAAATGCAGAAAAAACAGAACTCTATGCAAATAAATTTCTTGTGTATTCTAAACTTGAAAGCTTTTGCTTTGGTGTATTGAAATGAGGAAAATGAGCCACTATTTATAGGCTAGGCTACCATTAATGACAATGACCTTTGGAGTTTCTCATCTTTTTCCTATGTGGGGCAAATTCATTTTTCCCACATAAATTCCCTTTTGAGTGGCACACTTTGAGCCTCAATTTCTCATTCACCTGAGCATCATCTTTGTCAAGTAAGTATATGATTTCGATGTACTCATGGAGGAGAACACAAATCAACTTTCATCTTCCAAATTGAACAACCAGGTCCCACTCAAAACTCGTGCCAAAATCGGCCTATAACTCAGTTTTTTTTTTTTTTTTTTTTTTCCCAACAAACACTCCTTACTAACACACTACACTACCTCACTATATCTCTCTTTCCCACTTTTTCTATTTGCTCTCACTATCTTCACACACTTTCTCTCATCATGCACACACATACATTCAGCCAACATACATATATATAAGCAAAATATGGAGGTGGGGTTTACAACCTATATTTTTCTAGAGAATTCTTCTATTGGCTTCACAATTTTATTCTCTTGATTATTCATGAATGGTGGTGGTCTTCATTTTCAATAAGTAATGAGTCTCTAGAATATTCTACATGCTTAAGCCTAGCAAACTCTAGATATTTAAAGTTGGTGGTTGCGTTGGTCTCTTTACTTGGTTTAATTCATATCAAATTGCACGGATTCAGAGGACACGAGACGTTTTCATCTGACAGCATAATTCATGGAAGTTTACGTAGGTATGCATTCATCATAATTATGCATGTCAATTCCGGAGGACGAGCACATGCAAATTTTAATATATGTAGAACACAATTAATTTTGTGTGCATACAATTCAGTAAAATGTAAATAATTCTAAATCCAACATAACTTAGTTTGATTCTAATTCAATCATGCACATAAAAGTATATAAATAATACGGCATGACTGACGCACTTTTATGACATATCACTTTGAAAGCCCATGAAAGTTCATACCTTTCTATTGTCATCCAAGCGCTGTCACCCGAACGCCACCATAGTGCGTAATTACATTCCAGAATTTAAGATAAAATCCAAAGAGATTTAGAAGAGTTAGACTGGAACTGATTTCTATTGCAATTATATAATATGCACAACAAAATCAGAATTCGTCTTAAGATTGATGGAGAATTATTACACCGATATATGCATTCACAATATTCTACAACGTACCTTTTACGTGCATGAAAACGAATTTCGACTTACAGAAATTGAATACATGAAGACAAACTCAAGACTTTCGATTCTTCAATGAAAGACATTTCGTTCTTCAATTCAAACCTTTCAAATAATCAAAAGAAAGTTAGCCTTTTTTGAAATTGAAACACAAGTTAAGAGAAATATAGAAAATAGAAATGTAAAAGATAGAATTGAGATTTCAAATATAGCACTCCAACTTACGTAGACCAACTTACTTGGAACGGAATTTCCTCTCTACAAAGAACATGACTTTTGATGCAAGAAACTTTGAATTCTCAAGAGTTTTGGTGCAATGCAATTAAGAATATTGATATGGAATTATTTACAGCAACAAGAGGGTCCAATTTATGAAGGATGAGAGGTTGTGGCTGGAGACACGCCCCAAAACTCAGCATTTTTCATGAAAGGTTACTGCCCTTCACGAGGTTCTCCTAGCACCGACTTGCAGCTCGGGTGCCCATAGTAGTAGTTTGGTGCTGGCCTGGCCCCAGGCTACTGCTCGAGCGGTGCCTATATATGATAAATTCCCAGATTTTCCTCCTATCTTTGAACAACAATTTCTCGTTCATCCAGATTTGGGTTTGAGATTTCAAATATTATCTACTTGACGACTAAAGTTAGTCTATTCACTTACATGATTTGATCATCAGATCACGTTCAAATATTTGGTGGAAATTAATACAAAATCAACTTTTATGGTTTTTTACTTATCCAATTTTATCTCAATTTTAACCAAGTTCCAACAATTTCTTTGAGTTTATATTCATTTACTGTTCTGTTTTCAGAAAGGACAAGTTTTATTATGTTATAATTTTCTGAAGAATGTTATGAAAGGATTTTAAGTAATGATTGGAATATGTATTTTGGGAACGGGGCTTTGTATTCAATTAGGATGTCAAGTTATGATGTGAATAAATGTAAGGTTATTATATGTTTCCAACCTGGAAATATAAAATTCCTAGACATGCATGACATTAATAAATTTTATTTGCCGTTCCAGATTATTAAGCACCAGCAATTGAGTATTAACTACTCTTGCATGAGTTC
>NC_036255.1:6709818-6758305 GCF_002742605.1 Olea europaea var. sylvestris | reverse complement strand
AGAAAAAAAGAGTTAAATGTGTTTTCTGATATTATCCTTTCCATCTGGGATTCCCTCCTCCCTTCCTTTCTCATTCCAGCAAAAAATTGACAATACACGGCGCAGAACAAATAAAGAAGTTTGATACTTTTCATAAACATATGCATTCCTCTATCTTGATGGGAATTTAATAAACCCTGGTGGGTGAAAGATTAGGTCGTGGCATTGTTAGTCATGCAGTAACTCTCCAGTAGTTAACACGTCTGCTTATTTTTTCAAGAAAACTTTTGAGCTCATTGATTTCGAGATACTCATAACTGATGCTTTGGTGGTCTTGTGTCTGGAACATTGTCCTTATAAGGTCAACTATGTTAGGAGGAATAGTCCAAACTTTTATATGTCGGATATATTTTATATATTCTTGATATGAGATTATACCCTTAACAACGTCGTCAACTGGTAGCTCATTTGAGAATACTAATATCGAAATCGTTTTGAGTTTCGGGCATATCAAATTGCTCGATCAACCATTTTGGTTTGTAATACTGAATTGATATTTCATTTTAAAAGGTTAACCTTATTAAGAGGGTAGCCTAAACCTTTAAGTGATATTTATTATTTTCATATGTAGCTAATATGAGATTCTACCCTAAAATACTCCTTAAGATGGTGGCCCATTTGAGAAACCAAATCTCAAAATCCAATTGATCATTCAAGTTTTGGATCGATCGAATTGCTCGTTTGAGCATTTTGGACTCCAATACTGTATTAACCCTTGTTTGAGCCCCATTTTTGCCAAGAAAATGCATTTTTGAATAGTGTAATAATGTGAAATGTGTAGTTAAAAAATAAAAAAAAAAATTTAGATTTTCGTGTAATATTATTACATTGAAGATTGTGTGGTTGAAACACTGTTTAAGAATGTATTTTTTCAAAAAAATGGGGCTCAATTTCATTTTAAAATGTCAACCTTGTTAACATGACTACTTCAATCCATTGTTATTTTCATAAATAACTGATGTAGGGTATATCATATTGAACAAATTCATTCAAAAGCTCGAGATATTGGAGAAGGTTACACGTATATCATTTAAGTCTAGTCTTCAATATGTCCTCTTGCATATAGGCAATGTTCATTTTTCTTCATCAAAACCTTGTCATGCTTACAATTTCATTGTATGTGTATCTTTATTTGTTCTAATTTCATGTTGAACCACTTGTTTTGAAAAGCTAAAGCTATCAGAGTGAGTCACATACATATTATTTAAATCTTGTTTTCAAGATTTTTTATTTTTTTTACTTTTTTTGGGGTATATCAAGCTCATTGATTGAGAAAATGTATGAGAAATTACTGTTAGAGATGGTTGTGATGAAAAAAAGTTCGGGCAAGTTTTGAATATGGTTGCTATGACAATTATACCGCTGTGGTTGCAAAGGAGAAGATAAGGTCATTTCTCTTTTTCAGTTTCATTTTTTTAAATTTTCATTTGGCAAGACTGTGATTTAATCATATGAGGTCTTAATTTTTTGTTTCTTATAACTGCAACAGTGCATTGGACGGGGCTGAATCAACAATATTGATGGCTTTTGAATGTGTGTTAGCACCGTCAAGTTGATGGCATTGGTCCATGCTGATGGGCATATGGACTGCTATAGAAAATCTGACATATTCATCGACACTGTGCTGTCCAAAATGGAAATTTCTATAGCATTTTCTATATACTTCTATAGAAAGTTCTTTATAGTTGTAAGAATTAGCAATACAGGTAATGTTGATTGAAGACTGTACCCTTCTGTGCAGGTTACTCTTTTCTTTACAGAGTCTCCAACCAATCCATTCTTGAGATGTGTCGACGTTGAGTTGGCTTCAAAGTTTTGCCATGAAAAATAGCCTTAGTGTGCATAGATGGGACATTTGCAACGCCTCTCAACCGGAAGGCTCTGACTCTTGGCGTCGATATTGTTCTCCACTCAGCAACCAAATTAATCACAATGATGTATTTTGGCTCTGATTATTGTTTATAGGTTTAATCACATTGATAACCATATGATTTTTAGTGTTAATTGATAAGTGTAAAATTTACATTTATCTTGGTCTTCAAAAATAGTTTTTGGATATAATTTTGTGAACTCAATACTTAGTGTTCGTTTGGCCCCCATTATTTGTCCTTTTTCTTCTCATTTTTAGAATATGTGGTCCCCACGCCTGTATATCTTGTTGCAGTCTGACATTTGTCTTGACTTTTCAATGGATGTTTCAGTTAAATTTTCCAAACTGCCCTTGACATGCTCTTGTGGAGCATTGCATCAAATGTATAGTGTAATTGAGGGTAATTTTGTCCGATGCATTTTCATCGGTACAATGATGTGAAATTGAAGTATGAAAAGTTAATACCTTTGGTATTTTTTTTATTGATTCTTCCACCGTTAAATAATGAAATTTAAAAAAAAAAATTGCCATTATAATGTGCTCCAAACGGAGGCTTTAACTTTTGTGGCTTTTTAATAATGTTAGGAGAGGGTGAAAAGGAGTAATAATTTATCAAAAAGCAGCAAAGTTGAACATATTCTGGAAGTTGGAGAAAAAGGAGTCATGTTTGAAAAGTTGAAAGAACTCAATGCAAAATTTAAAAACTCAATTTGAGTTAAAAGTAGAAACAAAGACCCAATCACATAAAGAAGTATTAAATTCCAATAATTTGAGATATAATACTTCGATTAAAATCATGATTCCTTATCCTATTAGAACTCTATTTTAGATCTAAATTTGATATATAAATAAGAATCTCTCATTCCAAAAAATTGGGAGGCTAAAAATACGATCTTGAGGCATAACTACTCAATCAAATATATTGAATCCTCAAGATTTGTATCTAAATTTGGGATTTGAATGTTGAAAAACACAATTGATAGAGAGATATACAAGTTTGGAAGAAGAGATTGACTATACATTGTTGGGAATTGGATGCCAAGGAATAACAACCATTAGGATTCTTTTCTTTATTCTTTGTATTGAACTAGGTGATTTTTTTCACCTTTTTAGTATTTATTTTCTCAATTAAGATTGACTAAATAATTCATTGTCAAGATGAACAATGTAACTTAGGTATAATATTTATTTAATTCCAAAAATTTCATGCAACTTAATTGTGTGTTAGTTATTTATTGTATGTTTAATACTTCAATTGTTTGATCACCAATTGATTGATTTAGGGATAGTATTGAACACGAGATGTAATATATAATTCTAACTCGGCCAATAAATGATATAGGGGTTATAAGAGATTGAGAGATACTTTTATAGGTTATGCCATTATGATTGAATTCTTAAAATTGAATGATTTTACATGTGTTTGAATTTGCACAGAGATATAGTAAATTCGAGTATGTGAAAAAGGTTAGTTTTACTCGAGGGAGATTACTACATAAAATTAGTTAATTCCAATATTAATATTATGAAAAAGGAGTTGAGTGAATTTGGATTGATTGAATATTAGATGATCTAAGTGAAAGAAATTCCTGACCACTTAACCCAATAGTTTTCCAAAAATTAGATTAGTTAGGTTAATTTAGTTAAGATTAGTATAAATTAGTTAAAACATAAACGCTTGATTTGTTAAGTTTTTACCACATCAATTTAGATTGGAGCTGAAATAAGGAATAAAATTTGATTGTAAATATTAATCTTTGTGGGAACGATATTTGAACTCAAATATTCACTTTATTAGTTGTCACGATCCTATACTTGCAGAATTACATGTACATATATCTTAATAGTACAATATCATATTTGCTTCCATTCTCAAATATTGCATTAGTAGTCTCGAGAAGTTGATATCGGTTGTTCGCAACTTGCATAATACTCTGGGGTATGCTCTCAATCAAGTCAGTTATCTTGATCAAAGATTGTTTTACCATAACAATGATGTCTATTTGCATTATGTGATTCACAATCCTCTTCTATTCAAGAGTTCATTGTATTGTGTGTTAGGATTATAGCAATAGGCATGTTTTTGTTATAGACTTTGAATTACCTTTCAGCCTTTCACATCTTGTGTTTGTATCATGATAAGCATATGTAAATTTCTCTATTTTATCATAATGGAGCGTATCTGATCATCAGAGACATAAAGACATTGCATCTTCGTGTACTACATAACACTATAGCATTGAGGATGACTTAGATTTTAGAGGAACATCCCAACTTAAAATTTCTATCTTGCTTCAATAAAGTTGTTGCATTCTGCGCAAATGTAAGGCTTGTTCAGTATGACTTTTGCATTCTATAGAAGAGCTTTTAGAGGAAGTTGCCTTAATTTTTGTTTGGAAACTAATTTTTAAAAGTATTGTCTATTCCAAAAATGCTCTTATAAGAATTCACACTGGACCAATTTCCTCTAACAACTCTTTTAACTTCCAGAACCACTTTGATAAAATTAGCTAAACAGGTCCAAAATAGCTTTTGGGTCTTAAAGGCTTATTTTCACTTTTCAAAAGTCATTCCAAATAGACCTTTAGATATGTATGATTTTACGTGGTAGGAAGGATTGGTTACACAATGAGTTCACCAAATTATAATTTTAGAGTAGGATTCAATAAGCATGAACTTCATCGAGTAATATATCCAACAAGCATGAATTGTTGATTAGATGTATCTGTTTTTCAGGATTGGCAAATAATCCAAATCATCACCCTGCAAAGAAGTAAATTTTGGTAACTTAACCCAAATTCTAATGAGTATTGAAGTTTTGATTGAAATGGTCTTGAATAAATCAAAATTATGAACCAACAAGAAAAGTTGCCACATTTTTGCTACGCATCTGCTATCTAGCTCTTGAGCGACGCCTACATATTTTCTCCCAAAACTTGTCCCTTGCCTGGCGCTCGAGCGACTAGCCTATCATTAGAGCCACATGGTTATCTAGTCCAGACTCATTTCGTATTTTGACTCTTTTTCTGGACTTATATTCATCTACAACTTGATTTCTATAGCTTGTATAAGTCACGATTTGTATTGTTAAGAAAACAATTTATACGAAGTCTTGTTGTAAACACAATTGATATTGATTATAGTAAAAATTCTCCTCCTTTACCTCTGGTTTTTTTGTATCTTGGATTTCGACATAAATCTTGGTGCTCTTACTGTGTTCATATCTATTTCATTATATCGCGATCAATTCATAACAAGTGGTATTAAAGCAAGGTTGATAACTCCACATGGCAATGATGAAATACGATATTCTGTTGCTAGATCGAAACACGAGATTTAATCTATGAAAAGTGAAGATGAAAGTCGTTTTGTGTAGATGAATTTGAAGGAAGCCTTACTCGGCTTTAATAAGAAGACTACAGCCTAGATACAAGATGAAAAGTAGCATAAGGATCGAAAAGTCCAATCTCAAATTTGTATGATGAAGAACTCAACCAATAAGTTTTACTAAAAGTAGCGGTTGTATTCTCATATGATGTTTCGAAGAGATGTCATTGGGTGATCACTTAACTATGTTCAAAGAAATTGTGGCTAATTTAGAGACGGTAAGGTTGAGTTTGATGTTGTGTTCATTGCCACTATCATATATGATTTTTAGAAAAACTATTTTCCATAGTCGGGATACTCTCACTATGGATGAGGTCTATAATGATTTACTGTCTAAGAAGAAGATGAGACATCTTGCAAGTGGATCTAGGAGTCAGGCTAAAGGCCTGATTGATCGTAGGAGAAATCAAGATAGAAATTTTTATAAAAATTGTGGGGCAGATCAAAATCTAAACATGCAAAGAAAGTGTATCATTAGTGTAAGAAGAATGGGTATATTAGAGTTGCTTGCTATGCTTTTAAAAATAGAAACAAAGCTGCTTGTGCTACTGATAAAGGAGAACAACTTGAAAACACAGTGGAGGCTGATGTTGTGGAAAATGGGCAAAGTGAATTAGAGCTTCTTGTGATTTCTGACATTGGTTCCAAATCTTGTGAAAAATGGGTTCTTAATTTAACTTGTACTTTTCATATATCCCAATAGGGCTGGTTTACAAATATAAAGAAGCTTCGAGAGGTGTAGTGCTTATGGAAAACTAGCATGCCTTGCAAATTTGTTGAAATTGGTACAGTCATAATTAAAATGTTCGATAGAGCTATTAGAACACTTACAGATGTAAGGCATATTCTAAAACTGAAACAGAATCTCATATCTTTAAGCACGCTTGACTCTAGGTGCTTTTGTTGTCATGAAGGAACATAAAGCTCTACACAATTGTAGATTTTGAAAGGTCCACGGTTATATGGGATATAGCAGTTTCTATTTCTTTTTCAACAAATGAGAAAGTTACAAAACTTTGACATATGCGACTAGAGCATATGAGTGAGAATGGTATGACAAAATTGAGTAGGAATGGATTTCTTGATGGACAAAAGTCTAATAAAATAAAGTTCTTTGAGCATTATGTCTTTGAAAAATAGAAAAGAGTTAGATTCACTAAAGGAAGACACGACATGAAGGGAATACATGTTCAATAAAGAAAGACACAACATGAAGGGAATAATTGAATATATCCATTAAGATCTTTAGGGATCGACGAGAATGCCTACTAAAGGAGGTTCTTATTAGGAAAGTTTGGGTATTCTTTTTTACACAGAAAAGTGATGTGTTTGGGACCTTCAATGAGTGGAAAACAATGGTTGGAGTTTTGTTCAGATGAATTCAATAGCTTAAGTAGGGCTAAAGGCATCTCGAGACACATGATAGTGCCTGAATCTCTTCAACAAAATGGTGTGACAAAACAAATTAATAAAACTTTGATGGAAAAAAAATTGTTTTATGCTTTAAAATTCTGGGATGGCTAAGACTTTTTAGGCTGAAGTCGTTACTACAGCTTGTTTTCTGATTAATTGCTATCCCTTAGTTGCCATTGAAAAAATATATCAGAAGAGGTATGATCTAAAAACCCTTCTAGTTATTCTGATTTGGAGATCTTTGGATGTCCTGTTTATACACATATGGATAATGGAAAGTAGGAGACTAGGTCTAGAAAGTACGTTTTTCTCGGGTTTGAATTAGGTGTGAATAGGTATAAATTATGTTGTCCCAAAAAGGGAAGATGGTGGCTAGTAGAGATGTAGTGTTGAATGAACTTGCTACGGTTCATGATTCACCTCGTAGGGATTCTGGTAAAACTGAGATACAGAATTATTCAACTCTGATGGGGTTAGAAATTACTTTAAGAAAACAATAAGAGGTTTTAGAACAATTCACTTCAGATCAGTCTAGTTCAGAGCTACAGACGATAACACCATGCCTTCTTCGCCTACATTGCCACCAGTACTACAATATTCGATTATTAAGAATAAACCTAGCAAGCAGATTAAACCTCCATAGAAATATGGAGAGGCGGACTTAGTAGCTTATGCATTGAGTGTAGCTGATTGTAGTGATTCCACTAAAGAATCTATTACGATTCAGAGGCAATCAGTGATTCTAGAAAATGGTTTATTGCTATGCATGAGGAGATAAAATAATTGAATAAAAAGGATACTTAAAACTTGGTTAAATTATCTAAAAACAAAGGGTTGTTCACTATAACTGGGTGCTCAAAAGGAAGAAAAAGGACATCAGGGATTGAAGATGCAAGGTATTAGGCCAGACTGATAGTAGAGAACTATAGTCAGATTTCAAGTGTTGACTTCAAAGATATGTTTTCACAAGTTGTAAAGCATAGTTCAATTCAAAATTTACTTGGAGTTTTGGTTAAGAATCATTTGGAGCTTGAACAGATGGATGTCAAGATAACATTCCTACACTGAGAACTTAATGAGAGCGTTAACATACAACAACTAAAGGGTTTCATAGTTCTGGAAAGGAAGACTATGTGCGCTTGTTGAATAAGTCCCTATATGGACTATGGATTGAAATAGTCGTCGAGGCAGTGATATAAAAGATTTGATTCATTTATAGTGATGACAAAAAAATCCCCCCCCCCCGGCTCGCCCCAATGGGAACCCACCCCATGAAGGAAAAAGAAGGATTAAAAATAATTTTATTTCTAGACAATTCACCCGTTAAAAATCCATTTTGAATTTGTATTTTATTCTCTAAAAATAATATAACTCGAAATTTTGAAAATGTAAAAAATAAATAGGGCAAAAAGTTGTCCCGCCCCGTCTAAGATGGGGTGGGGTGAGGTTTGGTTAGACGGGGTCGGTTTGACCCGCCCTGTTGTCATCTTTATTTATTCATGACTAAAAATCTTATTAGAAGTGCTTATGATATTTGTGTGTACCTAAAAAAGGGACTTAGTGGATCGATTGCATATTTACAGTTTTATGTTGATGATATGCTCACAGCAGCCAAGGATAAAGAAGAGCTCATAAATATAAAAGCTCAATTTTGTGAAGAGTTTGAGATGAAAGACTTAGATACAATAAAGAAGACTCTTGATATGAAGATCTTGTGGGATAGGAAAGCTGACAAATTGTATTTAAGTCAGAAGGAGGTCATTGAGAATGTACTTTACAGGTTTAATATGCTGAATGCAAAAGTTGTAAATACTCCCTTAGATGTCCACTTTTAAATTATCATCTAGCTAGTTTTCTTAGTTGGATGAAGAAATTGTGCTATGGTTTGTACAAAACCAAATTTGGCCTATAAAGTCAGAGCAATTATCAAGAACATGGCAAATCCTGGCAAAGAACATTAGCAAATAGTGTAGTTGATATTTAGATATTGGAGAGGCTCTACTAATGCTTGGTAGTATTTTGATAGAAATACAAATTGAGTATATATGGATTCAGATTATGCAAAAAAATCTTGGTAAGAGGAAATTACTTACTGGGTATGTGTTTACGCCTAGAGGCTATGCTATTAGCTAAAAAGCTACTTTATAGAATAAAGAATATTGTAGCATTGTACACAACAGAGGCAGAGTACATGGCTATTACAAAGACATGAGGGGATCAATTGGTGAAATCAGTGAAACTTGCAAATTTCTACAGTGTATTGTGATAGTTAGATTGCTATCATTTATATTAAGGGTCACATGTTTTATGAGATGACTAAGCACATTGATGCGAGGTACCATTTTATGCGTGAAGTGATTGCTCCTGATGATATTATAGTGAGCAAGGTTGATATCAAAGATAATCCTACTAATAAGTGAACAACACTACTTCCCGTCACTAAGATTGAGCATTGGTTGAACTTAGCTAGTATTTGTTATTGATTTGACATAAAGGTGTGTTTTGAAATTCCTTGTATTCGAATTTGGTTCAAGGTGGATATTTGTTATAATTTGACTAAATTCTAGTGAATATTGGAATTTTGGTTGAAGTGATCTTGAAAAGATAAAAAATTATGGACCGAAGAGAAAAGTTGCCACATTTTTACTAACCTGCTGTTAGCTGGTAGCTTGAGCATCACTTGCATATTTTCCCCCAAGATTTGCCGCTCTCCTATCGCTTGACGATGAGCGGCATTGGTAGTCTATCGCTCGAGCGATAGGATAATCCTGCCCAGGCCCGTTTCGCATTTTGACACATTTTCTGGTCTCATATTTATCTACAACTTGGTTTATGGCTTATATATTTATATAAGTCGTGACTTGTATAGTTAAGAGAATAATTCATACAACATTTTGTGAGCTTTCCATCTTAATTGAGAGTATTAGAATCTTGTTGTAAACACAATTACTATTGATTACAGTGAAATTCTCATCATTTACCTGTGATTTTTTCCTGTTTTGCATTGCCACATATACATTGGTGTTGTTATTGTATTTCCATTTATTTCATTACTATTATTATCTTGCGATCAATTCATAACATAAATGAAGGATTGTGATGGCATGGTTAGTTTTGAGGTGAGGATTGATAGAGCAACCAAATCTCGTCAAATGTTTTTGTATGAAGCAATTTTTCCTGAAAGTTTATGATCATAGAATTTGATTAGGTTGATGGAGGCAAACTTTATCGATACCATGAAAATTTCGTACATACCTCCACTTTCATAGCTATGAAAACATTGTTGATCAACAAGCTATAATGTCTTATTGATCTGGTATGTCCTTTCCCTTGTTGGGATGACTTCCTTAAAAGCATGAGACCATAACTTTGTTGAATGGCATTTGGATCACTTTTCCATATTTCATTAATTGTCTGCTTTAGGTTCTCTTTTCTTCTTAAAAAAATACAAGAGAATCAATAGAACTATAAACCTACCATTGGTTGGATGCTTCATGATTGACGTTAGATCTAACGTTGTTGGAAGTTATAGATCCAGAGGGTAGTGTATTGTAAATTTTCTGAGTATGGGCATGCTATGGGCTTTTAATTATATTTTTAAAATTACTTTGACAATGATGATAGGAATAATATTAAAAGTCTCTTCAATTTGAACTGGAAACAGAGATCTTTCCTAGTTGGATAGAGCCAAGTACTGGATTATGGACAACCTAGTTCGTTTCAGCTTTGGAGTTGAAGACTTGAAGGCTAAAGACTCGGGGCATTGGAGATGATATAAAGCACCTGATTTTGCTTCCTTTTTTTTTTTTTTTTAACTAGGTATTATTTTTTAGCTTGAATTGTTGTTTGATCATGAAATTGTGTGACTTAGTTATTAAAGCTGAAGGATATTCAATTGCGAGTTTTAATATCTTCACAGTTTAATTCCTTCAACATGATGAAATTCCAATACAAGTAACCTTGTGTCTTTTCCATGGCAATAAATATTGTGCTCGATATGCTAGACTGAATATACTTCGACCTGCTTGTACCTGTGATGGGCGTTGAGGGGGAATGAGATTTGACTAGTTCGAAATTTTGTATTACTGATAATTGAGACAGCTTCAATGAAAAAAAAAATAAGGTTATATTTTTTTATGTACATTAAGGAAAATAAAAAGGTAAAAAAAAAAAAAAAATACTCTGCCCAAAATGCTACTTGTTCATGTCACACGAATCATGTTTGGCACCATTTATGATTTCATCATTTCTTGACGATCTTTGTGTAATAATTATAAGAATATTTAGTATGAGATCTTTGTGTAGAATTGATGCAACGCGAAACAAGGAATTCAAGGGAAAACTTTAAGAACATAAAATTTGAAATCCACAAAATTAAGAAGAGAATAAACTCACGAATTTTATTAATGAAAAGATGAATAAAAAAATGAAATAACCCCTTATTTAGAAGGGTTTACATGAAAACCTGGTTTAATATCATTAAATTTAATGAAAACAAAGTTTAAACAAATTAAAATTCAAAAGAATCCAAAACAAACTAAGGGTCCGTTTGATTGCAAAAATGAAATCTAGGTTAAAAGAAAACGAATTTTACGGAATTGAATTGCCTATAACTTGTTTTACTAGAAATTATCAAGTAAATGTGTTTGATTGATATAATTTTTCACCTGAAAAATATTGAAATTTTGGATATTTTGATGTCCATTTGGTTTTGTTTTTCATGAAAATTGTTAATTAAATGGATAGATTTTTTTTATAATGGTGGATAGAATTTGTTTTCTTTGCCAAAAAATATAAAATAATAATAATAATAATAATAATAATAATAATAATAATAATAATAAAACCTGAAAAATCCAATTCTCACCAAAATCAAAGGAATTGGAATTCCTTCAAAACTTGGAAAATGCCATCACGTAAGGGAAAGCGGGAAAAGTAATTTCATGGGAAATTTTGGTTATCAAACAACCCAAATTGGGTGAAAAAAATGTAAGAAAACGACGAATTTTCAATGAAAACAAAACAAACCCTACACTAAAGGCTCCCACTTTCTCACGCCCGTTCCTCTCATCTATCCCTGTCAATTGAAACCTTTAATTACTGTTAATGTCATCAGCGCTTTCGTCCCTAACTCCAGCTACTGTCAATTCACCAAACAACAAATAATGAATTTTTTTTTTACCTTTGTCATATTATCGAGTGTCCAAATCGCAACAAAGCTTCCAATTTCACCGCCGCTGTCATTGTCTTCTCCGGCTGTCGTCAAAGGCTTTAAACTAGAAATACTAGCGACTGCGTAGCATTTTGATGAGGTTAGAATTTTGGGATTTTGAACAAATTACTTATGGGTTTTTTTTTTTTTGCACCCACTGTACATGGTTCGAAACTGCAAGATTTTTCAATTTTTCAACAAATTATCGCATCTTTTCATGTGTTGGGAAGTTGTGAAATTTGATACACCATTCTTAGTATTTTTCAACATCGAAAAAGTTTGAACCTTGTTCCGATCTTCCACCATCGCAAAGCGACCACCACGCCCAACTGAAGAAGACACATCTTTCCATCTATACATCTCAAGTAAGTGCCTGATTTCTAATCTTTGGTCATAGGTGAAATTTCTTTGACAACCATGAATATATTGAACTCACACCAATTGAAATTGCAGATAAAAATTAGGGACAAATAATGGGTAGAGTTAAATAGTTAGTCATCGTTTGTGTAATTAAAATTTGAAGAACTAATGAGATTGAATAAAGAAATCAAATATTGCTGTAGAACTGCAATTTGATGGATTGATAGATTCAAAATTAAGACTAGGTTTATTGTTGTCCAAATCGAATATATTGTGGAATTGCATTTGAAAAAAAAAAATGAAATGGCAATTTAACTACAGTGCTAATGTTTAGGTTATTGATTAAAGTTTATGACATGAATTGATAATAATATTTATGTGATTGTTCACATCTCAGCATGAGATGAATGAATGTTGGAATATGTCATAGTTGTCGAAGCAAGTGACACTCATTTGGGAAAACGCATGAGAAAATGTCATTGTCTGATTATGCCTAAAGTGTAACACGATAGTTGTAGTACAACTTTGGGGTGTCGTATCCACAGAAAGATGGAAAAATTACTCAAAAGATCAAAAGCTAGGGTTTTCGTCATGATTTGTTTAAAAACAATTTATCAATTTAAATATAAATACCAATGTGTGAAATAATGAAGCGTCGAAATTTCCTCGATTGGTTCGGATCAATCAACATCAATTACGCAATCATGTACTCAATTAAAGATATTTGTCATAATACTTTAATTGGAAAATATATCATTAAATCCTATTTTAATTCTATGGTAATTCTAAAATTCAGATTTCCTACAACAATTTCCCACTCTAGCCTATTGAAATCAGTTCCAAAGACAATAATATACATAGGGCATATAATGATAAAGAATCACACCAATAAGATTGCATGAAATTGAAATTCAACGAATAATTTAATTCCATAATAGACAAAACATGATTGAATCTATGAGAAACCTAATAAATTTTAAACCAATCTCACTATAATGTTTGGAATTGAAATTCAATAATTATTTTGATTAATCAATAGAAAAGCTTGACTGAATCCATAACAAATCTAACAAAAATTGAATTAATCTCAAAACAATCTCATGAAAATATGAAATCCAGACCCTAAAATCATTTAACAATGAAAATTAGAATTACATGCGTAAAGGACGTTAAAATCATCGATACCAATCAAGTTTCTTCGTGGATTCATCGAATCCCTTAGTTCCTCATAGTGTTCTTGAGCCAAAAACAAAAGAAAATTATGATTAGAGCGGAAGCATGATGTTCTCTCTCGAATTAGGGCTTAAAATCATGTGAAAATCGTATTTCCATAAGTGGTCTATCAAATTAGGGAACTGAAGATTCGGTTACCAGAATGAACCATGCGTACGCATGGTTCTAATGGTGCACACACACAGTAGTTTTGTTTAGGCCACAGTAGTGAATTTTTGGAATCTCGCGTACGCAAGGCCTGCAGGCCTATGCATAACATATCTTCCTCCACTGATGTTCAATTGAAGTGATTCAAGTTGCGTTGGAAAGCTAACTTAAACGCCTACAACTACCATCTTACCACAAGACTTGTGTGAAAAAAAGGAAATCAGCAAGTGTATCAATCTCTAGACTCACATAAACAATATTAATTTCTAGTGGCGTGTTTTGTCATTCAAGAACATAAACACGTAGCAAATAGAGATTTAAGGAAAAATTTTAGACCAATTCAACGAAACAAACCAACATTCGATGAAAATCATGCAATTCCCAAGAAAATTTCAAATACACTCTCTCCCCCAACTAATCATTACATTGTCCTCAATGCAAAAGTATGTCTGCCAAAAGAAAGAGAAAGATGTCACCTTGATATGGCAATGAAATCAATAGAAGCTAGAATATGGTGGACTTGAAAGTTCTCTACGGAAATGGGTGATGTAAAAAATGAAAATAAATTGAAATGTAGTGAATAATGCATGTGATGAAAATAAACGTAAAAAAATGAAAAAATAATAAAAGAAAGAGAAGAGAATGAACCTTTCTTGGGCTGCCTCCCAAGTAGCGCCTTTATTTATTGTCGTTAGCTCAACCCAATATTGCTTTCTTTAGCCCGCATCTAGCTAGGGCGTTGTCAATCTTCCTTGAATCGCACCAAGCTCATTGGAGATAAGCACCGGTGATGCTCCATAATCCTTCAAATCATCAAAAGCAGCACAGATATTAGCACATTCACCGTCATCATATTCTATCGAAATTTCAGAATTCAAAAGAAAAGAGTTTAAAGGGTCGACGTCAATAATCGCAGATGCTTCCTCCTGAACGAGTGCATCAATCATGAATGTTTGATGACACTTGTCATCCTCCTCAGGTTGCTTCATGATACATCCTGGGTTATGTTCCCAAATGATAGTTTCATTAGACCATTCCTGAAATTAATAAGAGCATTAGCTGTGGTAAGAAAAAGTCTATAAAAAATTATAGGAATTTTGGAGTTGACGTTCACATCAACTTTTAATTTCGAAATCAAGAAGTCAATAGGGTAGTAAATTTTGTCAACTTGTACCAACACACCCTTAACTACTCCCCTAGGCCTAATAGTGGACCGATCAACTAATTGTAAACTTATTAATGTGGGTTTCATCTCTCCTAGCCCTAACAATAAGTAATTATCATACGGCATGATGTTGACATTAGCCCCTAGATCAAGAATGGCTTGTGAAATCACACGGTTCCCGATGATGTAAAAGACAGTAGGACAATCAGGGTTTTTATACTTTGATAGGATTTTTTGATCAATCACAGGACTCACATATTCAGTCAAGAAAACATGGTGTTTCCTCTTCACAGTGCACAAGTCTTTTAGGACTTTAGCATATGTGGAAACCTTGGAGATCACATGTAGGAGAGGTAGATTGATTCTTACTTGTTTTAGATGCTCTAGGATTTCACTATGTTGGCCGACAAATTTTGTGGTAAACTTAAGAGATTGAGGAAAAGGCACTCTAGATGGATTTTTCACTATCTTCTCATTAGGGGTACTCTCTTCTGAATTGCTAGGGTCCTTTTCATCTTCCCTAGGTTTGGGGGTTAGTTCAACACCCTTAATAGACCGAGTGGTTATGGCATTAACTTCCTTACGGTTGTTTTCTCCTGAGCCTGAGGTTTGTGCCATATGCTGTCCCATAGGGTTTGGTTGAGCTTGCACTGAAAAATTTTCCCGCTTTTCTACAACTAAGGCATTAGTTAGTTTGAACATATGAAATTTTATTATATTATTTTCTTCAACAATTTAGGTGACCATAGTCTCAAACTTTTAGATAGTCTTGCTCTGCGCCTCTATAAATGTATGTAAAGTGTTTTCTAAAGAGTTCCTAGAGGATGTGGGTTAATATGGAGGTGTAGTGTGAGCTTTATTTGGCTGGCCTTTAGATTTCCAGCTTAGATTCGGGTGACTCTGCCACACTGGATTGTATGTCTTTGAGCAAGGGGTGTAGGGCTTTTGTTATGAGGTTAAAGCATTATAGTGCTCTTCATAAAATCTCCTCATCTTATCATAAGTAGCACACTCCTGTGCTGGATGATCAGTGCTGCCACACACAAAACAAACCCCTAAAAGTTTAACATGAGAAACATATTGCATGAGTTTTGAATCCTTAGCACGTAGGGCTTCGAGTTCTCTAGTGAGGGATTTTACTTTGGCTCTAAGGTTGTCCTTCGCTCTAAGGTGGTAAATACCTGTGGAATTTCCATGGGGTCGTAACCTATTGGTATTATCAAAGGTACTAGGTCTAGTCCAGGTATGGGCCTTTTCAGCTAAGTCATCTAGGTAGTCTATGGCCTCATCCGGATCGTTTTGCAAAAAATTTTCATTACACATCATTTCAACAAACTGGCATTCTCTACGTATTAATCCCTCATAGAAATAACTCACAACACACCAAAAGAGGGCTTGCAACTTTTTATATCTTTCCCAGGTTTGGTATAAGGTTTCACTATCTTTTTTGGGAAAATGAAGAGATTTGCTTATTAAGGGCAGTGGTTTGTGATAGGGATAGTATTTGCGAAAGAAAGCTTGGGTCATTTCATCCCAAGTCTCAATCGAACATGGTCGCAATGAATACAGCCAGCTCTTTGGTCTTTCTTTAAGAAAACGAGAAAAATTTAAACTTGACTGCATCCATTATATCACGTTGATTGTGGAAAGTTGCAACCACCTCTTCAAATTCCCTAATAATGCACATATGGATTTTCATTTTCAAGATCGTGAAAGGTGGGAAAAAGTTGGATCATTCCCGGTTTAAGATCCATACATGGCATATTAGGTGGAAATATAATGCATAATGGTATAGATATGCGCGTAGGGTGAAGATAATCATGCAAAGTCCTAGTTGGTGCCTCTTCGTGTTCACTATCAGTCATTGTACTGTGCGATGTAATGTGTATACCAATAGATTCATAAAACACCAAAAAATAATGGAATTTCGTGAGAAATAATGAAATAAAAACTAATAAAATTAAACTAACTAAAAAAATATAAAAGAGGAATGAAGTCACCCTTTAGCTCGAAAATTCTTCGATTATTTGTACCGTCTCTCCGACAATGGCGTCAAAATTTGATTACGTCCAAAGTATAACGCGATAGTTGTAGTATAGTTTTGAGGTTTCGTATTCACAGGGAGATGGAAAAATTACTCAAAAGATCAAAAGCTAGGGTTTTTGTCGTGATTTGTGTAAAAATAATTTATCAATTTGAATGAATTATAAATATCAATGTGTGAAATAATGAAGAGTAGGAATTCGCTCGACTGGTTCGGATCAATCAACGTCAATTACACAATCATGTACTCAATTAAAGATGTTTGTCCTAATACTTTAATTGGAAAATATATCATTAATGCCCATTTTAATTCTATGGTAAGTCTAAAATTCAGATTTCCTACAACATATTCCCACTCTAATCTATTGAAATCAGATCCAAAAACAATTATATATATATGGCATATATTGGTAAGGAATCACACCAATAAGATTGCATAAAATTGAAATTCAATTAATAAATTAAATCCACAATAGACAAAACATGATTGAATCTATGAGAAACCTAATAAACGTTAAACCAATCTCACAATAATTCTTGGAATTAAAATTCAATAATTATTTTGATTAATCAATAGAAAAAGCTTGACTGAATCCATAACAAATCTAATAAGAATTGAATTAATCTCAAAACAATCTCATGAAAATAGGAAATCCAAACCTTAAAATCATTTAACAATGAAAATTAGAATTACATGAGTAAAGGATGTTAAAATCATCGATACTAATCGAGTTCCTTCGTGGTTTCACCGAATCTCTTAGTTCCTCATCGTGTTTTTGTGCCAAAAACCAAATAAAATTATGTTTAGAGGGGAAAAATGGCATTCTCCCTCGAATTAAGGCTTAAAATCGTGTGAAAATCACGTTTCCATAAGTGGTTGTATCAAATTAGGAAAGTGAATATTCGGTTACCAGAATGAACCTTGCGTACGCATGGTTCTAATGGTGTATATGCATTGTAGATTTATTTAGGCCACAGTAGTGGATTTTTGAAATCTCGCGCCTGTAGGACAATGAGTAACATATCTTCCTCTAACGATGTTCAATTGAGATGATTCAAGTTGCGTTGAAAAGCTAACTTAAAGGCCTACAACTTTTCTTCAGATATTATCTTCCAATTCGATCGTTTGTCATGTCAGAAATGGGTCCCAATATGAGGCTAAAAATGATGCGTAACTTTTTCGATTGGGAATTGATATGTGATCATACTTTGATAATATTTCATCCCTTTGAGCTCTTTCTTCATCCGCTTGATCTCTATCACTTTCGAATCTTCACCATAATGTTAGGCACAAGTTTGGAGTATTTGCACTTTAGTCTCCGAACTTTTATTTTTTTTCCACTTTGGCCCTTTCCCGCTCTTTTCCCTCAAATTTCACATTTTCTACCAAAATGCAACCTCAATCAAAACATAAGTATAATGAGTGCATTTTGGTATCAAATAATCACACGAATGCAATAAATAAAAAGGGAAAAATATTATATTTTACACTCTTATCATTGCCCATGTTGTCCACGTGGATTTCAGAAATGTTTTGAGGTTGAAAAATAGACATGTAACAAAGGGCGATTATTCAACACTTGTAGTAACAACTGTGAACAATATAGTAACATCAATGAAGTGATGACTGTTGAGAGAAATGAAAAAGTTCAAGATTTGCCAAACATGCTCGAAACTCTGGCCTAAATAATCGAGAAACGAGACGTCAAGTGTAATTGCAAGTGACATTTCACAAGGGAAAATGAAGCTTGGAGTCGAATGGGAAAGAAAAGGGTCCAGCTTGATTATTAGTATTTCCATCAACAGGTTGTTTGGGTTCTATTTGTAATTTAAAGACTTGTGTGACGTTACTATGTACTTTGTATCAAACTAGAATTTTTATTTTAAATGCACTTCTGTTTCTTCATTACATTTTGTCAATTGTATGTGCTTGTTTGCAAACGATGAATGCTAAACATAAGCTGGCTATTTTAGTAAGAAGGAAATTAGTGGCACACTCGAGTTAAATCCAGTGGAAAATAAATTTCATTGAGCACTTGACAGAAAGTACATATACAATTACAAGTCTTTACTAAGTTATAGCTGCACAAGCTGTACACAAATACAATTAAAAGTTGGCGGTGAATGATTAGATGCCATTTTGTTGATGAGGCAACATAGCTGTCTCTCCACTTCCTCTCCCACTCGATTTGAAATTACATTCGTAGCTCTATCAGTTGCCCTTGCACTCAAAAAAAGCCATCTTAGAGAGCGTACTCAATGCTATATCACGAGAGGCACTTTACAACAAAGAGAATGGAGACAGACAAGTAACATGGTTGCTGGTTTCCATTCCACAAGCATGGCCTAATCTGAATTTCTTTCTGCAGCACAAAGAATGACCGTCTTCTAAATACAAATTTTAAAACAAAATGTCAAAGAAATGTGTTTCATGAAAGATATTAACCACTTCACTTGTAATTTGCAGAGACTCTGTAATAGACTACAAAAATAGTGGAAAGGAAGTGTTAATATAAGTAAAACTAAAAAACTTAGATGCAACATCTACACATCAGTTAAAAGTTGGCATCAGATTGCTTCATTTCAGCAACTTTGGCTTCAGATTTGGTTACTTTAACTTGAGAATCCTAAGTTTATTGCTCCGAGGATGAAACAAAAATGTCTATCAAAGTATAAAAAATTTTCAATTTCAAAATGTCCAGCAATATTCTCACTTTGTCCCTTGAACTCACATAAGCCTAGCACTATGAACTTCAAACACCCATTATAGATTTGTCTTTCTCAATCCTGTATGTACACACACTCTACGCACTTGCATGATTGAACATGTATTCACTTCGTCTTCTCTTCTAACTTTTGTCAACTTTCTTTATTACAACATTAATATATAATAAGATGCTTTGCTAAGATCATTAGAATGACGGGGGAAAAAATCCAGACTATCTCCCCTCGCCCACCACAGTGGACATCCTGACCACACCACTCTTTTAAATAAGAATTGATCTACCTAGTAACCCACTCTTTAAACAAACATGCCACAAATAGCTAACAGGAAAGCTTCTTGTAGATAGCATAATTTCCTAAAGGCACCCGCCTGGCAAAGACAATCATTTAATGCAACAACGGTAACATGCTAAATTATTCCAAAAAGTAATCCATCCACGCTAATATGAAAGAGCAGATTATCCCCAGAATGGTTACTGACACACAAAATGGCAAAAAGTTGTGCTCTTAAATGAAAGGCATAATAGACATCAGATGCATGCAACATAGTATAGTCTTAAATATGCTTCAAATTCTTCAATAGACATGTATTCATTATCCATCAAGTCATATGTTTCGATCATCTCTTTGCAACATGCTTCAAATTCTTCAATATTCTGCAAATCATACACCAAGCGATGTATAGCCTCAAATATGCATG
Source organism: Olea europaea var. sylvestris (assembly GCF_002742605.1). Classification (NCBI taxonomy): domain Eukaryota; kingdom Viridiplantae; phylum Streptophyta; class Magnoliopsida; order Lamiales; family Oleaceae; genus Olea; species Olea europaea. The sequence goes on along the minus strand of NC_036255.1, from coordinate 6,738,012 downwards.
CCTTATGAACATGGCATTCGAACTTCTTCGACAACTTTTTCAAACTGTGCCACAAACACTACCTATGCTTTGCATCTTGATCAGTAATTATTCCATGAGTAGCTCTACCGTGCATGCACTGAAACCATGTCTTGAACAGCTACACGAAGGTATCTGTGTCCTCATTCGATAACAATTCACAACCAACAAAGTTGATTGACCGTGATCATTCACGCCAACAAAAGGTACGAATGGCATGTTATATTTGTTAGTGAGATAAGTGGTATTGAATGTAACAATATCGTCAAACTCCATGTATGCCTACCTACACTTATTATCAGACCAAAACACGTTCTTCAGGCAAGACTCGTCATCTAAATCCATACTGAAGTAAAAACTCAAGCATCATGCTTGCATTTTCGAAAAATAACATTGTATTACGACCACATCTCCTTCTCCAAGTCACAATCGCCTTACTTGTTCAATATAATTGCGACGATCCTTTTCCACACACGTCATATTTTCATATCTCCCTACTTCAACAATTGCAGAATTGAAACTTTTGTGCAACGAAATTCCTGCCAAATCTTTCACTTCAAGTTTTCATTTCACAGTTGCACTCAACTCTCTATTGCATCGATACAACCTAGACTTGTAAGGGCTAGTTCGATGGTTATGGTCAAGATGGACTATGTTAATTCTCCACATTCCATTATTAGCTGAAGAAGCAAAGATCATTGCTTTACAATCTGTCTGATTGATTGGATGTTGATTTAAAGAGCTGTTTGCATTATTTGTTTTTCTACCTTCATGACTACATGTCAAGATCACATATTTCAACGGTCCATCGTCCCCCTTTTTCGAGTTTCTTTTTTGAACTGGAAAACCAACATTATAGGTATATCTCTTGTAGAAATCAAACAATTCCTTATCATTGTTGAACATCATGCTCACCTCAAGCACAATCGGCCCATTGTGTCCCAATGTTTCTTCTTCAACCTTGATCACATTCTCTGCAACATTGTCAGTATCGAACTCCAAAACAAGTTCTTCAGTCACATTTTCTCTAATTTCCTACGTTGCAAGAAAATAAGCTTATTGTTAGTCATCACATACACCAATTCCACAATAAAATGTAATTTTAGTTTCACAATTCATATATACTTACAAAACAAAGAATCACCTAATGTTGTAAATATTACATTCCAAATGTGAGTACAATTTATCCTATTTTCCCTATCACATCAAGTTCAACCAAGCAACACCAAATTTTGCACCTTGTACTGCTATGCTCTTCCATTACCCACCTTGTATTTTGCTAGTTCACAATAACCATTTGAAACTTAGATATCAAAGCATGTAACATGTCTATTGAATATCCAACTAAAACAAAACTAGAATGTTCCGAACTGCAGCATGAAACAGCAATTAAAATGTTGTTTGATAATTTTTATGACTGGCAACAGAATTTGAACCGCCGCTACGAGGTTAGGCATTGAACTAAAGGGCATATCTTAGTTCTGATCACCATACTGATTTAAAGGAGAAAAATAAAAATTCACAGAGACGTTCAATTTCATCTATTTTATTCTCAATATTCAGGATTTGTCTAATGAAACATCTAATAACATGTGATAACATGTGCATGAGTAAATTTAGTTGATACAGCTGATATTCGAGTCGAAGCCTTTGAACAGATCGAGACTTTGCAGAGAGATACCTTTAATAACAGGCAAATTTTAGCAAAACTTGTGGCTTCCTCGTTCTAATTTTGATGGCTGGCAACAGAAATGCCCTTCACGACTCCAGTACTTTACCATTTGCAGAGAGATGCCTTCAATAGCTTTCAAATTTTAGCAAAGCTTGTGGCTTCCTCGTTCGAATTTAAATGGCTGGCAACAGAAAAGCCCTTCACAACTCTAGTAGCTTACTGTGAAATCTAATAGTGCGGCCGGCCGTCTGACGGAAAGGATGGGCAAGACAACGGATGTAATATATGCAGCCAAAGAAGGGAATGGAATGGGAAAATTGGGGGAAATGAGGTAGGTTTTCCCCCGGAGGGAAATGATAATTTTCAATTATCGATTGGAAAAAAAAAGAATTTAAATTATTAATATTTTTATTGTAGTAATTAATCGATCTTTTTGAACCAAAGTAAGCACAGAATTGATCAATGATGAAGGAATGATACAAGGCATTGTACTGAACAAAATATGGCATCATTTTGAAACGAAATCAACATAGATTTGGAAGAAACCCTACCAGATGGAGATAATCCCCGCGGCCGGAGGGTGATGCAAGGTATCGACACCGCATTTGGCCGAGCTGCAGATCTGGTTCTCAACTGGGAATTCGAAAAGTTCAACGATTTCTACGTCGATAAACGGGAGGTATTCATCAACTGCTTGCAGGTTTATCCCTTAACTCTCGTATGTCTATAACTATATCTTAAGTAAACAATCAAATTTTTTTATATATTTTTTTAATGTTTTGATTTAAGATTCGTGTGATTTTGTTGGTTTAAGTATTTAATTTTATACAAGCTTGAAAATAGGCATTAATTTGATTTGAATTTAAACTTGGGGCTCTATGTGTATGAAAGAAATTAGTTAAGAGTAATGGGAAATTTAAACTACTTCTAAAACATACTCTTAATTTTTAGGAGAACGGAAACAAGGGACGGAGGAATGGAGGCGGTGGGATAGGGTGGGATAGAGGGTACTTCCCTTTATTAACGTAGAAACCGTCGAACTTTTCTCAGTGTTGTGCTTGGTTGATAATCTAGCCAGTTGTAAACAGTAGAGGAATTGTACCTGCAAGATGAATTTTAATTTGAGCACGATGTTGATTAAGGCGGACTAACTTGTTGATTAACAAGTATACGAAAAATTACGATTTGGGCTCATAAAATACTAGGAGACATAGGAATCCAAGTATGAATATAAGATGAGGAGAGTGTTGAAGGAGCCATTTTGCTCTCATTAAACTGATGTTGACCGTGCTTCCTTTAGTGGTGAGATGGCATGAAGTAGAATAACAACATTTAAGTGGACATTGATTTTTGTTGGATGGTTTAAAAGAATATTTTAGGCATATTCCAAATTGTCATGCGATATGACCTTGGAATGAATTAAAATGTTCTTTGTTTAATAAGAATCTCCTTGGTATATTCGTCTTTAGTTAGTTCATAATTATTTTGTATAGAGCCCTATTTCTCATAGATCTACTGAGATCATCTCGGGTAAACTATAACATGTTATAGAAGAAAATGATTGAGTTGATTATGGATCCAAGTTAATATTCAACACCTTCATGGCTTGTTCGATAACTTGGACTATCGACAGGATTAAACGAGATAAAGAAGTTAAAATATTGTCTATCTTATTGTATGGTGTTAACCAAACGTGTTGTTAAGGTTGTAGGGACAAGAACTTGCGACTAAGTTGTGTACCAAGGGAGATAAGTATTTAGAACATTAAGCCTCTCTTTGACATCCATTAAATCAAAACTTTTTTTTTCTCAAACCCATTATCAACCATAATATATGATAAAATATTTTGAACTTAAACCCAAATATTTTTCCTATTTTTTAACCACACATTTTTAAGAAAAATAAAAAATCACTATTTAAAAACTCTTTTCACGCCAAAAAAATCATTAAAATGGATGCCAAACAGGGGCTTAGATTCATCCATCTTTCAAATTGTGTTTTATTTACACTGGATTTGTTTTGGAATTTTGCTTTAATATCTTGTTTTGTGCTCTAATAATGACTATTGTTACATTAAATGATCATTTTGGTTAAAATGTATCGATATAATTCTTGTTAATTATAAGCTGCTTTTTTTTCTTTTTTGGTGCCGAGAGAAGAATTGAATTACTGAAAAAGAGGGGCAGTAAAGATAGAGTGTTTTTACCTCTGTGACTGAATTTAGTGGGAGATTATGTAGGAGGTGTAAACCGGGCTGTTTTGTTGCCCAGTGCCAGTCTCACATGCTTTCACTCTTTTTATTTTTATTTTTGTTTTATTTTGTCCCCCTTCTTTGCTTAGCTTTCTTTTCTTTTTTCAATACCAGACCTGTTAGGCTGCGGAGACCTCCAGATTGGCACGGCTCTTACTGTGCTACGCTGCCCGGGCCAGTGATGGAACACAAGATTGAGGCCCTGTTTGAGCACCATTTTTTGGGGGGAAAATAGGTTTCGGAATAGCGATTGTTTGGAAAATGTGTGGTTAAAATAGAGAAAGTTTCGAGTTTATGTATAAAATTAATTTATGGCAAAATGTGTGGTTAATATGAGTCTTGGAAAAAAAAAATATAGTTTTGAGGAAATTGAAGCTCAAACGTAGGTGGAATATTTTACCTCAAGAGAGTGAACTTAGTGACTAGATGATGGACATAAGAAAGGAAAATGTTATGTGTACACAATGCATTACATCCCCTCACATGGTGGGATCCTCACACAATAAATATTTGTGGACCCTCTATGTGAGAGGAGTGTAATGCATTGTGTGCACTATGTAGCATTTGCCAGAAAGGAAATACTTGGTCATCATTATTCCAGAATTGTGAAGAAGCTGATTTCTCATGATCTTTATATATCTAATGTAAGTTTTCCATGGGCTGTCACGGTTCACTTGTTGTTTCTCTTGTATTAATTTATGTGGGTTCAGACATTTTCTGAAAATTCTGCATATTTCATTCACTCGTGTTAAAACTCCGAAAACAACTAGGGGATTGTAGTTTCTTCTTTTACAGACCTTGCTGTCATCTGCCCTTTTTCACGACGAAACTCTCAAAAGAATAGTTCATGCTTGGGTGGCTAATCTGGAGTTCCTATGTTGTCGTACTGCCCAAGTTCAGACAAGCGCAACATATGCTGATGTTCATCCCAGGAGACAACCTTGTTACTTGGGAGGAATATATAGATTTATACCCGAGCACTCTTGCTGCAATGTGAGCCCTACTTTTTATTTTTAAGATGAAAGTGATGAATTTCTTTATGTTATGCTTGTTTACGAAATAAGAACCGGTCAAGTAATGCTCATCTATTACCAAAAACAAGGCATTTAAGAATGTTATTAGGAATGCCGTGCAGATCAAGTCTAGTCTCACTTTCCCTTCACAATGATCAAGAATACACATTCTCATTTTGTCAGGCGAAGATATACCATAAAAGGGTTTTTAGATGCACATAGTTCCAAGGTATTCAACAACAACTAGTTTTATTACAGGATACCTCGTAATGTTCATTATCGATCTATTATGCACGCCTCTGCACCTAGCATTGGTGATCTTCAAAAGGTAAACTCTATCATGACCATGACTGAGGGTTGAAAACTGATTCATGTAGCTTGCAAATCAGACTTCATTCCCTATTTGAAGTTTAGTTTTTTGGTTGCATATTGATCCCTTCCTGTCAAATAATATGTTCACAACTCTAGAAGCTGAATGATAACACTTAGTTTTCGTGCACGGAGTGCAATTAGCTGCAAGTAAGATAGTAGCACCTATTCGATTACATTTTCCACTTCTTGAAAACATGAAACAACTCCCATTTCTTTTTCTTCAAATTAAATTATTCAAATTCTTTATTAATACTAACAATAATTTACAGACAAACTGAAAATTAAATGAGAGTAAATTACGAAAGATCTTGACAAAATTAATTTTTCAATAACATTAAAGAAGATTTCTTAATTCGTGTGAAAAAACGAAACAAATCTATATAATTAAGACGAAGAGAGTATTATATTTTATTGATTATGGATACAATCCAATATGCTAAAGAACTCAACATGAATACCATTTAAAACAAAAAATGCCTAACTCCTTATTTTATTTCATCTTGCCCGCTCATCGAGGAACGATTTTTTTGTTTACTCATCATAGTGCTTCTTGTGGTGATGGTGGGACTTGTGGCGTTTCTTCTTCTCCTCATCCTCGTCCTCATCAGAATTAACATTACTTCCTTGTCATTCGAGATCGCAAAGGACAGAAAAATTATGATGTACCGTAATCTAACAATTGATTATTGTTCTCTTTAAATGATAGATTCAAACTAAAACAAAAAAGTTAAAATTGATCATTCAACTAGTATCTATTCTGCGACTCCACACCATCAAAGATTAATAAACAAGTAAAAATAAGCCAAAATGTGAGAATCTGATTGTGTGGGCTGCACATATTTCTTTAAGAACGTTCAAATTCGATTATCACTACATATAAATAGAAACAAAAATTAACAGTCATGCTCAAGATAGGAACTAATTAAATCATAGGATTAGTCAACCAAACCCGTGATCATTGATGTTACATTTGATTGAGAAAATTGAATAACAATTAACAATGTTAAGGAATAATGTATGAAATAACGTTCTTTATGTTGTCTATGCATATAATTCATGAATATCAAGAACTAGAAAGAAACTCACATATTTTTTGCTGCCATAGTCGGTGTCATCATCATCACACCTCGTATAGCTTGTCTTCCTATAGTCATCTTCCTCGGACCTTCCATAACTAGGCCTTTCATGACCCTCAGTATCATAAGGCGCCCTTCCATACTTGGGCCTCTCCTCATCATACTCGAAGCCTTTAAACAAATCGAGACTTTGCAGAGAGATACCTTCAATAGCAGGCAAATTTTAGCAAAGCTTGTGGCTTCCTCGTTCAAATTTTTATGGCTGCCAACAGAAATGCCCTTCACGACTCCAGTAGTTTACCATTTGTAGAGAGATACCTTCAATAGCTTTCAAATTTTAGCAAAGCTTGTTCTTCCTCGTTCTAATTTAAATGGCTGGCAACAGAAATGCCCTTCACGACTCCAGTAAGCTTACTGTGAAATCTAATAGTGCGGCCGGCCGTCTGACGGAAAGGATGGGCAAGACAACGGATGTAATATATGCTGCCAAAGAAGGGAATGGAATGGGAAAATTGGGGGAAATGAGGTAGGTTTTCCCCCGGAGGGAAATGATAATTTTCAATTATCGATTGGAAAAAAAAAGAATTTAAATTATTAATATTTTTATTGTAGTAATTAATCGATCTTTTTGAACCAAAGTAAGCACAGAATTGATCAATGATGAAGGAATGATACAAGGCATTGTACTGAACAAAATATGGCATCATTTTGAAACGAAATCAAAATATATTCGGAAGAAACCCTACCAGATGGAGATAATCCCCGCGGCCGGAGGGTGATGCAAGGTATCGCCACCACATTTGGCCGAGCTGCAGATCTGGTTCTCAACTAGGAATTCGAAAAGTTCAACGATTTCTACGTCGATAAACCGGAGGTATTCATCACCTGCTTCCAGGTTTATTCCTTAATTCTCGTATGTCTATAACTATATCTTAGGTAAACAATCATTTTTGTTATGTTTTGATTTAAGATTCGTGTGATTTTGTTGGTTTAAGTATTTAATTTTACACAAGCTTGAAAATAGGCATCAATTTGATTTGAATTTAAACTGAGGGCTCTATGTGTATGAAAAAAATTAGTTAAGAGTAATGGGAAATTTAAACTACTTCTAAAACATACTCTTCATTTTTAGGAGAACGGAAACAAGGGGAGGAGGGATGGGGCAGTGGGACAGGGCGGGGTAGAGGGTATTTCGACTACTTCTGAAACTGGAATAACATAGAATACTTCCCTTTATCAACGTAGAAACCGTCGAACTTTTCTGAGTGTTGTGCTTGGTTGATAACCTAGTCGGTTGTAAACAGTAGAGAAATTGTACCTGCAAGATGAATTTTAGTTTGAGCGCGACGTTGATTAAGGCGGACTAACTTGTTGATTAACAAGTATACGAAAAATTACGATTTGGGCTCATAAATTACTAGGAGACATAGGAATCCAAGTATGAATATAAGATGAGGAGAGTGTTATTGGAGGAGTCATTTTGCTCTTATTAAACTGATGTTGACAGTGCTTCCTTCAGTGGTGAGATGGCATGAAGTAGAATAACAACATTTAAGTGGACAGTGATTTTTGTTAAGTTGGATGGTTTAAAAGAATATTTTAGGCATATTCCAATTTGTCATGGTATTTGTTGATAGACGACTTTGGCATTATTCAAAATGTTCTTTGTTTAATAAGAATCTCCTTGGTATATTCCTCTTTAGTTAGTTCATAATTATTTTGTAAAGAGTCCTATTTATTATAGATCTAATGAGATCATCTCGGGTAAGCTATAACATGTTATAGAAGAAAATGATTGAGTTGATTATGGACCCAAGTTACTATTCAACACTCATAGCCGGTCCTGCTACGAGACTATTGAAGCTGGGGCCTTGGGCCCAAAATCTAAGGGAGCCTATTTTTGTTCCAAAAATTTATTTATTTATTATTATTATTTATTTATTATTATTATTTTTTTTTTTGTAAATATAGAGGATCCATTCCATTCATTATTTTCTTCTAGGCCCAAAATCGGATGGGCCTACTTTTCTCCCAAATATATATATATATATATATTAAATGAGGAAAATTGGAAAATTGGATTTTATATTTCATTCCTCCTCTCCTCTTCGACAACTATGATGTCCAACTCGACCTCTGCCTCCAATCCAACTCCAAGAATCATTGGATTGACGACGGCGACTCGACAACAACCTCATTTCCTTGGCCAACCCTACTTATCTTCTTCATGCCAGTTCCCAAATATCACTCCCTTCCCTTTACTCTTCACAAATCACAAAAACAAGAAGTTACCCATTTTCAACCCTAAAGGCCTAATTTATTGCCCTTTTTCAGTGTTTGTTACCTCTCTTTTTTGTGCGGATCGTCAATTTATTGTCTGTCCTCTTCGATTTGATCATGGTATATTTATTATGTAATTAATTTTTTCTTGTCAAGATTCATGACTAAGTAAACTCCTTGAAAAATTACAACTTCTCTTACTTAGCCTGTGTATGTGGTTTTATTTCAGGTAGATTGATGTTAAGAAGGGCCTTTGACTACATTTATCTCAATCAGAGTGTTGTTGTCTTGCTGATGAAGGTTTGACTCATTTTTCCTTTGGTTGTGCTTTCCAACTCTTGTGTTTCTTCTATTTTATTACTATTGACAAATAAAAATATATATTAATTAGCAAAGATGTTATATGTCAGTTGTCGTGTTGCTAATGATATATTTGATGAACTGCCAAATCCCAAATGGAGCCATAACATTATTACATAAATCATACGTAGTAGTCCAGTAACCAGATTTTGTTTTCCTTTACTTGTGCTCATGTTCAATCGTATATTATTTGAAGACCTTATGCACTTGGTTGGTGCCATAAATATTTTAGGTTTGTTGTTTTTGTGAGATATGTCAGTAGTGAGGTGAACAATATCAACTGGAATGAATTTTGTCTATGGTTTGGTTTGGTTTCCACTTTTTGATTTTGGTTTCCACTTTGGGTATTATATTGGTGGTTGCTGCCAAATTTTTATTTCAGGCTTGTGAATTGTGACAGCAGAATTCTCAACGGCATGATTCCATCATTTTTGTCGAAATTATACTTTTCAGGTAAGTAATGGCTTGCCCTAACTTGTTATTAAATATATTGGAAATATTTAAAGGTTTGTCGGCTTATATGATTGGTTATTGTAGGATCAATTGCACAAGCGCACATAGTAACTATATTGAAAACTTTTAATTGTGAAATGATTGAAATATTTTGTGAAAAAAAGTTTCTCCAATTGAAGTTGATCAAGACTTACCTTTGAACAACTATATCACAAGAAAAATTGAACGGATTAGCTATGTTATTAATAGATAAAGAAATAGTTGAATAACTAAATTATTCAGATTTGATTAATGTTTTTACCTCTAAAACAGCAAGGCAAATAGTGTTTAAATGATTATTTGAAACGTTGTTAGTTTAGTTATTTTATAATACAAATCTTTTGTATAATATATTTATTTTTTGTTTTACTATTAAGTTTTAAGTTAGCGATATGTTGTATAATACACAATAGGTTTTGTTGGATTTTGCATTTAAGTTGATTTTGGTGGCCTAATTTTTGGAGTTCGCCCCTGGCCCCAAAAATCACAGGACCGACGCTATCAACACCTTCATGTCTTGTTTGATAACATGGAGTCTTGAAAGGATTAAACGGTATAGAGAAGTTAAAATATTGTCTATTGTATTGTGTAGCGTTAACCAAACATATCGTTAAGGTTTTAGGGACAAGAACGTGTGACTTGAGTTGTGTATCAAGAGGGATAATTATTCAGAACATTAAGCCCCTCCTTGGCATCCATTAGATCAAAACTCTTTTTTCTCAAACTCATTTTCAATCATAAATTCATATAATAAAATATTTTGAACTTAAACCCAAATTTTTTTCCTATTTTTTAACCACACATTCTTAAAAAAAAAATAAAAAACACTATTTTGAAATTCATTTCCCGCCAAAAAACTCATTAAAATGGGTGTCAAACAGGGGCTTAGATTCATCCATCTTTCAAATTGTGTTTATTTACACTGGATTTGTTTTGGAATTTTGCTTTAATATCATCTTGTTTTGTGCTCTAATAATGACTATTGTTAAATTAAAGGATCAGTTTTGTTAAAATGTACCGATACAACTCGTGTTAATTATAAGCTGCTTTTTATTTTTATTTTTATTTTTTTGGTGCAGAGAGAAGAATTCAATGACTGAAAAAGAGGGGTAGCAAAGATGAAGTGTTTTTACCTCAGAGACTGAATTTAGTGGGAGATTATGTAAGAGGCTGTTTTGTTGCCCAGTGCCGGTCCCACATGCTTTCACTCTTTTTATTTTTATTTTTGTTTTATTTTGTCCCCCTTCTTTGCTTAGCTTTCTTTTCTTTTTTCAATACGAGACCTGTTAGGCTGCGGAGCCCTCCAGACTGGCACGGCTCTTACCGTGCTATTAGTGATGACAATGGGCCGAGTCGATCTTTTAACCCACGAGGCGAGCTCGGCTTGGCCCACGAGCTCACGGGCTGAGTCTAGTCTAGCCGAGCCCACGAGCTCATGATTTTTTAATTTTTTTTTGATAAATTTGCACGTTTTATTTTTTTTTTTTTAAATTCATATTTTTTGACGAGCACACGAGCTCGGCTAGTGGGCTCGTCAAAATGGCTTGTGGGCTCAACAAGCTGAGCAGGCTCGACTCGTGGGATTAAGCCCTTGCTTGGCTCGGGCTCGTCATTTGATGAACCCGAACCGTCCATGAGTCTAGTTTTGACGAGTTTGACATTCCTACGTGCTACACTGCCTGGGCCAGTGATGGAACAGAAGATTGAGGCCCTGTTTAGGCACCATTTTTTGGGGGAAAATAGGTTTTGGAATAGTGATTGTTTGGAAAATGTGTGGTTAAAATAGGGAAAAGTTTCGAATTTACATATAAAATTAATTTATGAGAGAATGTGAGTTTTGGAAAAAGAAAATTAATTTTGAGAAAAATGAAGCTAGGAGGAATATTTTACCTCAAGAGAGTGAATTTAGTGACTAGATGATGGACATAAGAAAGTACTTGGTCATCATTATTCCAGAATTGCTAAGAATCCGATTTCTCATGGTCTTTCTTTATATATCTAATGTAAGTTTTCTATGGGCTGTCACGGTTCACTTGTGGATCATGTGTTGTTTCTCTAGTATTAATTTATGTGGGTTCAGACATTTTCTGAAAATTTCTGCATATTTCATTCTCTTTTACCGAACATGCTGTCCATCTGCCCTTCTTCACGATGAAACTCTCAAAAGAATAGTTCATGTTTGGGCGGCTAATCTGGAGTTCCTACGTTGTTGTATTGCCCAAGTTCAGACAGAGCCGGAGCCAATTTCAAATTGGGATCCTATATTTTGATTCTCCTTGTAAAGAGTTTTAACCTATTTAATGGAGATTAAACTCTTGTTTGAATCCAATTTTTCATCAAAATACATTATTCATAGTGATTTGACACTATTTCAATAATACATTTTTCAATAAAATAATATTACACACAAACTCAAAATTTTTCCTTATTTTTTAATCATACATTATCCATCGTAACATTATTTGAAAATGCATTTTTATTTTTGAGAAAAATGGGGTTCAAACAACCCTTAAAATCAAAATTTTAGTAGATTTTGATAGAAGTAGAAAAAATATATGGATTTAAAGTTTTTGGAACCCATAAAATATGTTATTAAAATTAATTGTCAATTTTGACTTAAATTAAAATCTGGATTTTATTTATACTAAACATGGGCTTAATATAATTATAAAGAATCTAACACAGACAACTAAGTCCCAAAAAATGTCAAATTTCAACCAGCAATACAAATTACAAGTAAATTTTGGCAAATAGAATTATAATGTAATGACAAAGGAGTATGCTCATTTGTATAATTATTTTCTCACTACAACCATTTCAAATAAAATTGAATATGCATTTGAGTGATTTATGTACAAAATTAGAGAATGTGACTGCAAAAGATAGTGTAATAAAATAATGAAAATGATGATATACAAACGAGCTTCTAATTTGATATTAATTTATAAGAAATTAACTTAAAATAAGAGGTATTTGAATGAAAAATAACAAAGAATTACTAAATTCAAAATACTTTCAATAAATATCTAAAAAATATTATTATCATGAGATTAAAACAAAACAATATAATAACAATCTATATATTTTGCAGTATATGTTTTGAAGATAAGAGAAAAAGAAAGAAAGTAAGGCGGTAACAATAATAGCGAGATCAAACAAAATTGCATGGAATTTTCAAAATTTTAATTCAAAGAGAAATAATTTATATCTTGTTGGGTTGAAAAAATAATGATGGGTGATTGTTGGACATAGAATTTGAAAAGACAAAGAGACATTTTGTTTGGTTAAAAAAGAAAATGAATATTTGGAAGATAAAGTGTCAACTTAATTATAAATATGGAAAGTAATGTTTGTGATAAATAAATGTAAGTAATAAGTTTGTTGCCATATATATTTTAAAGATTTTTGTATTTTCAACTTTTATTAGTTTCTTACGCTTGCATACGATAATTCTATTTTCAGAATTTCATAAATATAATTTTTATTTTTCTTCAACTAATGAATTAACTTTACATAATTTGGAACCCTCACTAAAACGGGACATTAGGCGATCGCCTACTTCGCCTACACTCAAGGCCACCACTGAGTTCAGACAAGAGCAACATATGCTGATGTTCATCCCAGGAGAACCTTGTTACTTGGGAGGAATATATGGATTTATGCCCCAGCACTCTTGCTGCAATGTGAGCCCTACTTTTCATTTTTAAGATGAAAGTGAGCAATTTCTTTATGTTATGCTTATTTATGAAGTAGGAACTGGTCGAGATAATGTTTATCTATTACCAAAAACAAGGCATTTAGAATATTATTAGGAATGCCGTGCAGATCAAGTCTAGTCGCACTTTTGCTCCACAATAATCAAGAACGCACATTCTCATTCTGTCAAACAAAGATATACTATAAAAGGTTCTTTAGATGCACACAGTTCCAAGGTATCAACAACAACTAGTTTTATTATGGAATACCTTGTGATGTTCATTAACGATCTATTATGCACGCCTTTGCACCTAGCATTGGTGATCTTCAAAAGGTAAACTCTATCATGACCGTAACTGAGGGGTGAAAACTGATTCATGTAGCTTGCAAATCAGACTTTGTTCCCTACTTGAAGTTTAGGTTTTTGGTGGCATATTGATCCCTTCCTGTCAAATGATATGTTCACAACTCTAGAAGCTGAATGATAACACTTGGTTTTCGTGCACGGAGTGCAATTAGCTGCAAGTAAGACAGTAGCACCTATTCGATTACATTTTCCACTTCTTAAAAACAATGGAACAACTCCAATTTCTTTTTCTTCAAATTAAATTATTCAAATTCTTTATTAATACTAACAATAATTTACTACTACAAACTGAAAATTAAATGAAGGTAAATTAGGAAAAATCTTAACAAAAATTAATTTTTCAATAACATTAAAGAAGATTTCTTAATCTGTATGAAAAACGAAACACGTCTATATAATTAAGACGAAGAGAGTATAATATTTTATTGAGTGTGGATACAATCCAATATGCTAAAGAACTCAACATGAATACCACTTAAAACAAAAAAATGCCTAACTCATTTTATTTCATCTTGCCCGCTCATCGAGGAACGATTTTTTGTTTACTCATCATAGTGCTTCTTGTGGTGATGGTGGGACTTGTGGCGATTCTTCTTCTCATCCTTGTCCTCATCAGAATTATCATTACTTCCCTGTAATTCAAGATCACAAAGGACAGAAAAATTATGATGTACCGTAACCTAACAATTGACTAATATTCTCTTTAAATGAGAGATTCGAACTAAAACAAAAAAGTTAAAATTGATCATTCGACTAGCATCAATTCTGCCACTCCACACCATCCAAGATTAATAAACAAATAAAAATAAGCCAAAATGTGAGAATCTGATTGTGTGGGCAACACATTTTTCTTTAAGAACGTTCAAATTCGATTTTCACTACATATAAATAGAAACAAAAATCTACAATCATGCTCAAGATAGGAACTAATTAAATCATAGGATTAGTCAACCAAACCCATGAACATGGTTGTTACATTTGATTGAGAAAATTGAATAACAATTATCATTGTTAAGGAATAATGTATGAAAATAACGTTCTTTATGTTGTCTATGCATAGAACTCACGAAAATCAAGAACTAGAAAGAAACTCACATATTTTTTGCTGCCATGGTCGTTGTCATCATCGTCACGCCTCGTATAGCTTGTCTTCCTATAGTCATCTTCCTCGGACCTTCCATAACTAGGCCTTTCATGACCCTCAGTATCATAACTCACCATTCCATACTTGGGCCTCTCCTCACCATACTCGTGCCTCTCGGGCTTCCGACCATACCCACCCGTCCCGTATCCACCACCACCACTATCCCCTTCCCCGTAGCTATTCTTCTTCCCATAACCACCCGATTCATGCTCCTTGGACTCGATCCTTCGCCCACACCCAGATCCATATCCACAACCACTCTCCTCTTCCCCATAGCTATTATTCTTTCCATACCCACCCGATCCATACTCTTCGGACTCAATCTTCTGCCCGTACCCAGACCCGTATCCAGAACCGGTCTCATCGAGCTCATTTTTCCTTCTAAATCCCTCCGATCCACTATACTCAGACCCTGATTTCCGCACATGCCCATATCCATATTCCAAGTTGGGCTCCTTGAATTCACTCTCCTTCCCATATCCCTCCAATCCGCTATACTCGGACCCTGATTTCCGCCCATACCCAGATCCATATTCTGAGGTGTGTTCCTTGTATTCACTCTTCTTCCCATATCCCTCCGATCCACTATACTCGGATCCTGGTTTTCGCCCATGGCCAGATCCATATTCCAAGGTGGGATCCTCGTATTCACTCTTCTTTCCATAGCCGGATCCCAAACTGGGATTCTCATACTCGGGTGTGCGCCCGTAACCAGATCCGTACTCTGAAGTGGGCTTCGATTTCCGACCATATCCGGATCCAACTTCCGAAGTGGGCATCTCATGACCGGGCTTCCGGCCATATCCAGGTCCATCATGTACCGATTCAGGCGTCTTATACTCAGTCTTCCCTCCATACCCGGACCCATATTCGGATCCTCCTCCAGGTCTGTTTCCTCCAGCCCCACCACCACCACTACCGTACAAATTCTGGTCCGGTCTGGTCTTCCGTCGGGCGTAACTCTTGTACTCATTGTCTAGAGCCTCATCAGCATAGGCAGACGGCTCATCATAGGAGTTATATTGTGGGCGGTCGTATTCGAACCCCTCAGAAGCAGATGTGGTGATGGGGTAACAGATCACCTCAGACGGAGGCATTGCCCGACCGTACGTCAAATCGATGTCATATCCTCCTCCATAAGGGGTCGGATCAAATTCATTGAAATCATCAACATTGTCGCCGGTATCACGCTGGCCTTTCGGATAGTATGACATTTTTTGCTTTCCTTTGATCGAGATAGTCCGGTAGACACCCAAATTTATTACAGGAATTACTAGTTTTGCAGGAGATAGATGGTAGATTTACCGTTTCGAAGGTGAGGGGTCTGCGGCGAGTTCATTGGATCAGCTACAAAACTTTGTCATTCAAACTCCCGCCAGATAGGGAAATTGAGAATTTTCACTTTTAAACGTTAATTTTTAACGGATTGGGTCTTATTTTTAAAACTGAAAATATTTACCCTCTCGTCTTATGTTGTTGCTAATTTTCTATGCCAATAATTTGCTTACTCGACTTCTATGGAATCATAATTCGACAAGAGATTCAAGAATGTTTGCACAAATACGTATAATACTGAAAAATAAATTAAATTCACACTCCAAAGTGGGGTGAACGCGATTCATTTTGGATAGTTTAAACTATATTTTTAACTCAAATTATTTTATGAAGTCTGAATTTTTTTTAAACAAATCAAATCATTTTATTTTTTGAACCAAACCAAATCATAATTTGCGATTTGGTTCGATTTTAATCCCCAATTTACCTATTGACATTATAGTAATATATTTAAAATAAGTTAATATATAAGTTTAAATGAGAACTAATAATGTTAAATGTTAAATTATATTCATTTTTAACATAAAATCCATGAAATTTTTTTTCAAAATTGATTACTAAAAGATGTTAATAGAACAAATATATCTTTTTTTCATTTTTATGTAACTTCCTCTTGTTTGACTTTTATATTGTCACATAACGATTTGTAAAGTAGAGTTACATCCTAATATTATAATGTGGTTAAAACTCCTTTCATTTTACTAGTGAGATATTAAATAAAAATTGAACTTGATAATTTTAGATATACAAAAGATTGATAGGGTTTAGGCTTATTAGGTATTGACGAATTTCATTCTCTAATTACTTTATGAAAATAGAAGGTAGTAATAGAAGTTATAGAACTCTAATATTTTCACACAAATCAATACGATGTCCTTTGTTATTTCCAAACCACAAGCAAATTCATTAATTATTTAGGCCATAAACAGTCATTTTTCTATCAAACTATAACTCATTAGTGTATAATAAGTTCAAAAACAAAAAATAAAAGAAATAACAATGAAAAATGGCCTGAATAAAAATTTGAGACTTACCAAGAGAGGGGAGAGAGAGACAATTCAAGTAGAAATTAGGAGATTAATAGGTAAAAAGCAACTGACGATTCATTCATCAGTGGTAGACAAACATCAAATGTTTCTGAAGTTTTGGACATGATTTGCATAGTTTTGTTGAATTATGATTTAGACTGTTGAAAATATAAAATTTTATTTTATTATTATTATTATTATTTTGCCATTTAATATGATTTGAGAATAAGTTGAGTTTAGTTTAGATATCGGGATGAGCACATGTGTTGTGAACTTGTTAAACAATAGGCTAATAATGATGAATTTAATTTATTTTCTACGATCATTTCAATGGACTGATTATAATTTGTATTGTTAAATTGGTAATTTTGTTTTTAAAAGTGAAATTTGTAATTAATAAAATTATTGTTTTAATTAAAAAAATTTAGAATAGTTTAGTTCGACTTTGTCTGATTTTTAAAAATCGAAACCTAAATCGAACCATTTTGAAATGGTTTGTTTCGATTTGAGGGAATAAAAACCGTGGGTTCAACTGAACCTTAGTCAACGATTTCAAATCAAGGATTTCGATTTAGTTTGCGATTTTTTTTGTGCAACCCTATCACAAAGACTCAAATTAGGTAATTTAAATGTTACTTGTTTTAAAAAAAGAATTATTCACTAGATTATTTATGATTGGAGGTCAAGAACTTTATTCAACTTGGAATAATAAAACAAAATCATTCATCGGAGGGGAAAAATAAATAAATAAAGAGAAGTTAGTCTCATTTATTAGCACCTTTTTTGCATTTGACTGTTCAATTTCAAAATTTTTTTAAAGAAAAACTGTATATATATTTCCGCATTTCAGTTTTTTGGATAAAAAAAATCGTATGAAATCACAAGAAAACATGAAATGGAGATGCGGGGGATCGAACCCCGTGCCTCTCGCATGCAAAGCGAGCGCTCTACCATTTGAGCTACATCCCCATTTGGTGAATGTTTTGCATACAAATATATAGCTTATTTTTTTATGCATGCATTCCAGACAAAAATTATCGTTAGTACTTGTAAGTAAATGTTTTTATTGTATATTAATACAATTTTTAATCTTCTTAATCAACAAGGTCAGTAGTATGTGATATTTCAATATCAGTCTTAGCTCTCACAACATTTTAAGCAAATTTCAACCGTTGAAAATATAGATGAATCCCTACATCACCGTCATTATTGACTCAAAAAGATGCAAATGATTGTAAACGCCATTCCCTCGAATATAATGAATTATATGTAAAAAGGGTAAACAGATAATTCTGATCAATAATCGCAACTACTTTTTACACTATAACGATAAAAATTTTGATTAAAATTTGCTGGAAATTGCTCCCAGGAGCTTAATTTTTGAATCATATTATCCAACTTCACGTATATTTCTTCAGTCTGCGGATTGTGACTCTCTGCACTAAAATGATGAACTTGGCCACCAATATGCATAGAACTAATTCAGGGAAACTTTTCTGATGCCCTGAGTTCTATTAGGATAACACGCAATTGTATTATTTATTCGACTGAAACGGAAGACAGAATTGAACAATTCTCAGGCTATTCGAGATGCTTGATCTCTCCCATTCGTAACCGAATACCAGTCCAAAAGCATGCCTTTACATAATCCCCCTTCGTCCTATTTATAGACCTCCTTTCTATAACACTATTACCCACTTGCCTCTCCTGCTAACTGAATGGTGAACCTTCTGGAATTTGAGGTGTGCTGCCTTTTTCTTCTTCTTGTATGGGTGATCTTAATTGGGGGTCTCCAAGCATGCCTGATTGAGCATACACGTTCGAAAGCAAGACATGGTACACCGTGTTCTGTGAATACATTGGAACCAGCTTTTGCTCAAGACTTTCCCCCGACTCTAGCTTCCTATGAACACTCGAGACCCCAAGAGAAAGAGACTAACACAACCCGTATTTCTGCATCTGCTTCTTCTAAATGTCCTGCTCAACCCAGGAAATCCACCACACAAGCGTAATGCTCCGTTGAAGGCCTTACACTGTACATATATTTGAGGTAGAAAATTTGTCAGCCCTCATCGACTGCAAGTGCTTAACAGGGTTAGGAAGGTCACATCATCTGGTTTAACTTCTTTTAGCATCTGATCGAACATACTCAAGACATCAGTACCCTTTCCATACCAGTTAGCATAGCTTGCATGTGACCACATTCCCTGATGGATAGCTGAAAACCCTGAGAAGTAGAGTTAATCCTACAACATTTCACATACATATCAAGCAAGAATAATGCTATCTAGCATCACTGATGCTAAGTTTAGGTGGCGCTAATTTGACATTAAGAGTGCGTTTGATTAACATGGAAAATATCACCTAGAAAAGAAAATATTTTCCATCTTTTGTAGAAAATAAAAACCACCTCTACCCAAGGAAAATATTTTCCTTAAAAACAAGGAAAATTAGGCATATTTTCAAAAGTTGGAAAATGTTTTCCATGAAAAAAAATAGCAATCAAACACTCCAAGTAAGAATTTGGATGGAAAACTGATATTTTCCATGGAAAATAAATGTAATCAAACATACCCTAAATGAGAGGTGTAGTCAAATGAATCACTTAATTGTACCTTCCATTGTTCCTACATTGGTGTTCTAACACGAGGAGTGCTAAATAACATTATTTATCAAGCAAAGCTTTAAAAACGATAACATCTTTTTCTGCATTCTCCATTCTTCTCGGAGCAAATACATGCAGCCATTTACCCAATATCCCCATAATGAGCACAAGCCGATAACAACGAGGAAAAGGCAGCAAAATCTGGAGGAACAAAAAAAAATGGACATTTTGTTTAGAAGCAAAAAACCTTCTTTAATAAACCCATTCTCGATATACCCTGGGATTATTTTGGTGCATGCAGCTTCATTTCTTTCAGGCATTTGATCAAACAACAACTACCTTTCTCCAAACCTTCCCACATCACCACACTCCCCAACAGCACAGTCCACGAGACGACACTTCTTTCACTCGTTTCATCAAACATCCGTCTCGCATCATCTATTAGGCCACACTCGACGTACATATTCTAGCTGCATTACAAGCTTTAACACTAATACCCAACCCACTCAGTTTATGCAAACATGGCCCTGAAGTCCGAACACATTATTGCCCACCTCAGGCATTAAAAATAGAGCAATTATCTATTAGGCCACACTCGACGTACATATCCTAGCTGCATTACAAGCTTTATCACTAATACCCAAAGCCGCTCAGTTCATGCAAACATGGCCATGAAGTCCGAACACAATATTGCCCACCTTTGCACAGGCATTAAAAATAGAGCAATTATCTGATGTCATCGATCAAAATTCATTCCCTAAGGTCATGACATGGAATTAACCCCTCAATATTAAGCAAATTAAGCACTAAATATTACAACCCATCAGTGTGGTCCAATCAACAGTGTCTTTACATGACACTGGAATTTCACCAACACTTGGCCTACAGACACTGCAGCATACATCTGAAGAATGGCTTATTAAAGGAGTTTGGGACTGTAAGTAGGCCGGTTGTGAAGGTGGCAGCGTGGAGCTTTCAGCCTGCTTCGAAATCTAATTGTCCAGCTCATGCTCTTAAGAGGGCTCGCCCACGGTAAGCAAGCAATGTGATGCCGCACTCTGTAGCTCTCTCATAAGAACATCAATAAATTAATGTAATCACTTAAGGCATAATTGTGTCCAAATGTTTAAGTGAAAGAACATAATAACAAATTGGATTATTGTAAGCTTGTAACAATTAGCAGACAGACTTTTCTTACAATAGCCCTCATTTATTGGGGTGGGGGGAATATAGCTTAAATTTAAAAGCACATTCATCGTCGTTCCTTGAAGTAACTGTTGATTTTGAAACTACAATGAGATGTAGAACGACTGAAAAAAAAAAAAAGGATCTACAGAAAAACTGAAGCAACATTCTAGAAATCCAACAAACAAATTCTATTATAATTCTATATCATACTGTTAAAATACTGTGAAATTGTACAAAATAATAGATGCTTTCAGAATGCAATGATGCCAGAACAGGAAATAAATTTCGATTTATTCCCCCTCCGGCTTACTCCAAAAACCAGCAGAGCAACCGAAAAAACTCCAACAAAATTTCCTAAATTGTGAAGGTATGAGATTAAAATCTTACAGTCGAATTTCGTAAGTAGAATGAATTGCAGAATCCATATAGCTAGCCTGTTTTAGGCTGCAGAACTACGGAATCCCCATTTTCTCCAGCTTTCGAATTTTTGACATGTTCTTTAATGCATAAATAAAATTCCATCAATGCATACCAGATTAAGCTGTCGTTTCATTTGGGGGAAGAAGAATGTTTCCATCTGGGAGAGGGCTACACCCAGGTTTGACATGTTTTTTTTCTTTCAATTTCTCCAATTCTTCACTAGGAAAAACTTCCAATTCTAAAGATGGAGCTATATTTTTCAAATGCAGCCATGTTAATTGCCAGAAACTGTCCCCTCCAATGGGATCACTTGGCACAAGAATCCCACTGCTCTTCATGATAAGCAGCGTGTTCTTGAGAAGCTCGGGGACTAATTCATGGATCTTTTCACTCCGTTTCCCTCTGATTCTCATCTTCATGTACTTGTCCATACAACTGAGAACCCTTAACCAAAGTTGGCAGAAGGATGTTGATTGCGAGATTTCTTGCAATGACTGTAGAAATGCTTTTGACAATAGCTTGAGGGCCAATATCATCGATCCTTCCATGCTGCGATATTCCTTTGAAGAATTTTGCTGAGCCGTTTCCAGTAATTCATCAAGTAAGGTGAAGATCACCTGATCAAAACATTGCAGCCACAAATCATTTGGTATACGAATCCCATCTGATCCAGTCAAGCATCTTTGTAACGACACGATGGCGTGATTCCGGACCTCTTCTCTCGAATCTAAACACACTTTTCTGAGGCCCTGTATAAGCCTCATCCACATTTCGAGTATATCCTGGGACATCTTTATAGCTGCCTCTTCATCCACAGCTTCCTTAGTCTTTTGAAACCATCTCACAAGACAAGCAATTGAACCAGCCATCAGATCTAAGGATTGCACTGATCGATCAACATGACCAACTCGAGACTCGGCAAACTGCCTGGCCGCATTCAAGCAAAGAATGTAATTTGTAGGCAAGATATACGACCCATCAGACATGATAAAAGATAGCGTCTTAAAACCAACTTCTGATGCTTCTGTATGTCGAGCTGTAATTGAAAGTAAGGATACAATTGTGCGCCAACCCATATGAGATCTTATCTGCATTGCATTGGCTTTCACGAGATGCATTACTTCCTGCGTGATTTGTTCACAATAAGCATCTGCAACCCGGGCATCCAGTTTCAATATCAGTTGCAGAGATTTGAGAAGCTCATCAGTCAGATTTTCCTTGTAAGGAAGCAATCGCTGACATATTCGAAGAAGCCCGAAGACTGCCTTATCAACAAGAGCACAGGGCATTACAGTTGACTGAACAATATTGGCAATGTGTTCGTAAACATTCTGCCACAAAAGCATGATTCTGTCTCGGTTGTTTAGAGTGATTGCAATCAGCAGTTCTAGACAAAAGATGACCGTGTCCTCATCTTGCAGATAATTATTTCCCTTGCTAGAACACCCTCTGGCCAATATAAGAGCATGAACAAGCTGTGCTAGAGATTCTGCTTGTAGAAACTTACTTTCAGCAAAGATGCTATCAATGTGGCAATTTTGTATCGTCTGGAGAGTACGCTGACGAGCAGCAAGCTGTTCTTCTGTGGGTTGGGGTGCAGGTTCGTCCGTATCAAGAGATAACAGTAGGCTAAACCGGCCCATAATGCCAGATGATTTCCTTGCAGGAACAGTTGCTGGCACCTGAGAAGCTGGGGAGGAAGTTGCTGCTGGTGTTGCACGATCAAGAACAGGAGAAGAGTCCAAGTCATCAGCAGCATCGCTAGCAAGACGATCAGGAAGAAGGCCTAACTTCTGCAAACTTAAGATGCAATCCACTATGTTCCTCCAACCAGAGTGAATGTAATCGCCATAACGGTTTGCAATGGTAAAAACTGTCACGGTTGCCATCTTTGCTTTGGCATCATCCCCAAAATCAAGAATAGATTCTTCAACAAAAGATGGATGCATGAGGGTCGTAAATTTGCAAAGAGAGACAACCAAATCATTCAACAATTCACCATTATTATATGAAGCTGAAAGTTGGGCAATGGCCAAAAATCCATCAATGCATGACTGCAAAACGTCTTCCTGCTCCGCGTGATCAAATACCACAGAAATAGCAGCAATTGAAGGACCAGATAAAATAGCAAACATATCATAGTCAAAGTGACATCCAAAGTCTCTTACGAGAAATGGTGCAGTTTCCCTTGCCTTGTGCACTAAACCAATCCAGTGGCTTCGTGTCATAACCGCAACACCAGCAGCTTGTTCTGGAACCATACGAATCTCATTGTCAAGGATAGAGTGATAAATCTCAGACAAATACTCTCGAGGTAGATCATTTCCTCCATTTATACTACGATTGTTGCGAATAAAATCTTCTTCTCTCATCTTCTTTTTCACCTGTGCATTATGCAGGTCTGTATTAAGCATTATCATAGCATATGACAGCAAAAGAGCAGAATCTACATCGGCAAAAATGTTTGGCGATTGAAAATAGTAGCTCTCTGCAAATGCCTCGAGCACTCTCATAATCTTCTGAGACTCTCCAGGCAATCTGAAAGTTTCCAAGAAAACGCGCAAAGCAGCGTCCAAATTCAAGCCCTGAAAATTGAATGTCCTAGCAAATTCATGAAGCACTTGAATACAAAATTCATCGTGACTTCCTAGAAAATCGCCTACAACAGCTTTATCTAAACCAACTGTGTATCTAAAGAAGTGTGCTACACTTTGAGGATCAAGTGGATCAGGTAATAAATGTAATGCTTGAAGAAATTCTAGACCCTTCTGGGGCTCTCGGTTGAAGTGATTGACTCCAATCATCAACTTCCTCTTTATGTGCTTCATCCTATGGATAAATGGAACCCAATGACGAGGTTCACCATGACTTTCATATTGCAAGGTCCAAAATGGATAATATTCCCGAAGTTCAGGTTCGCCCTCATCTAAACCTGTAGAATCATGACCTATTCTGTCAGCCATGCCCTGTACCAAAGCAACCAGACCATCCAAAGAAAGAGTATTCATTGCAGATAATGGGCTGTTCACTGGAAAGGCACTTTTTGATAACAAGTTGGAAAGGCCTTCAAATACATTGCTGCAGGATATGTCACAATCATAATTGGCGAAAATCTCAGAAACAAATGTAGGCTGCCTGCAAAGATCAACAAGAGCCTCCATAGCAACCTCCTGCTGTTGGTAAGACGCTCCATACTTGCTTTGCAAGATCCTCAATAACACACAGGAGATAAAAGCTTCAAGCTGAAGTTTTAACTTAGCACGAAGATAATGATACAGATTGAGGACAATGCTACATACTGTTGAAAGAATCAGTGGACTCATAGACAAACCGAACTGTACCAGGTTGTAAAACAACTCATCCTGTATCAGAGACAATAATTTAGGGTGACTTTCAAAAGAAGCCCCACCTAATTCTATTGCTGAATTGATTAAACCGAATGCAAATAGAGGAACATCTTCATCATATGCTATAGGATTAGATCTAGGATGAGTTTCTACGTTCTCCATCACATTAAGAAGAGAGCAAAGGAAATGTAATATTTCCACCATGCATGGGACCCCATATGGATCCATCATAGAAGAATCTCCATTAGGTGTGGTAGCTTTCCCTTGTTCAATGTCATTTATTTTATCACCCATCTTGACTGCTACAGTATGTGCCGGAACATCTGAGCTGCCATCCAGTTTATTATTGTCAGACTCTGCACTGTTGTGACCATTATCATATTGTTTATCTTCAAAAGTTTGATTTTCTGCTGGCACACCAACCTGCAAATGAAGTACAAGCTTCACAAATTAATAAAGAAATAAGAAAACAGACAGTGCCTCAATTTTTAAAAAACCATAGATACATGTATTCGTTCAGCCCCTCAATCATGTACAATATATCCATAATAAATGGGAATGACCTCAAACTACTATTTTTGACCTAAAGAATGACGTAACCTAGGTTTCAATTGTAAACCCTCAAACCATGCAAGAAGTTTTCATCAACAGAATTGGCCTCAGACAACTGATAAAATGGTCCTTTTTACTAATTACAGTGCTCAATCTAACCTTGAATCGCACAAGTTTGATGATCATGACTTTTATATCTATCTTTGAATGGTAATGACTCATAAATCATTTAGATTAAATACATCCGGAAATAATATATAAAATTTCTACAGAAAAATTTATGGTGTCCTGCATGCCTCTTGGTGTTAATCAGAAAGAGCATATCCCAATTTCTAAAACAATTAATAGCTACAGCTTTTTGAGCACTGCATAACATCTATCATCATGCCCGATGCATAAATTACTTATAAAGATGGGTAAATATGTCACATAAAATGTGAAGAATTCTTTTCGTTACCTTAGTGTTAGGATAAGACCTGCTTCCTTCAGCCAATATATGTTGTTTATTGTCAACGTTGGGAAGGCGTGAAAAAATACACCTGATTAGTTCATGCATTGTGTGACGTGATATCCTTTGCAGGAGCTCACTTTTAGAGCTGGCTTGATGAACAATTCGAAAACAAGTATTTATAATGCTGCAGACATGATGGTTATTCAGATTAATGGACGCTCTATTTTTCATGCAAGCCAAAAGAACTTGAAAAATCTTCATCAGTACAACTTCTTCAGAAGCAGGATCAGTCACCTCAAAACGGCAGCTTGTCACAGCATCAACTATTAGATGCAAAGTGACATCAACATTCACAGTTTCTAAATCAAGTATCTCTAGATTCAAGATTTTGTAAACAGATGAAAGAGCAACTCCAGTGATCGGTGCACCAGTTTCATCAGATTTAATCACGTCCAGAAATGGCTGGAGATACACAACAGGATCAACACTATGCCACTCATGCTGCCACGAGAAAATCTTTTTCCGCAGTTCCTTGAAGGATTTTATAAGAGAATGCTCCATCTGCTCATCATCAGTGGCATACTGAACTCCCCACCTCACATTTCTCCTCATTACAGCCAAAACTGCACCAATTTCTGAATTCACAATACAAGCTAAGGCACCACCTGAAGGCTTGAAGGTACATGTGGGCTTAACTAGCCCATAGGCTTCATTCTGTCCATTTAGGCACCTCATAGTGATCTTGCTTATAAAACTCTTAAACTCGATCGTGAAGGGTGCAAACAGCTAACGCGTGAAGAAGGCCCTTCTGCCAGGCCAAATCATGCCTTTTACAATAATAGAGAGATCAATGAACTGATTTGAATAATTTTACCAAAATATGATGAGTAAATATATGAAGTGAATCAAAGAAAGAAACAAGGGGGTAACAGTAAGAATTCTTCATAAAATAATAAAGGAGATTAGTAATACTCTAACATATAATTTTATTTTAATGGGAGGCAACATGATTAAAATACGTCTTCTCATTCCCAAATGTAGCATACAAATGAAGCTCTAAAGAACATAAAGCTCCAACAGATATTAACTCCAAGGACACAGCTACATTATTGTTATTGAAATATATCTGAAAGCAATTCCTCTCACATTGTTAGTAATTAGCATCATGGTCATCATGTTACATGTGATGTCCTCAAATAGGAAACACGATCTTGACGGGAGATAGCTTCTGCATAATAACTTATCCCATCAACTAGAAATATTTTTACACAAAATATAAAATAATAATTTTGAAGGGGAAAGAATTAAATCTCCACGCAGTGGCAGTATTCAGTATTTTACTGCCCGAAGGTGAAAGAGTTAAATTTCAAATAACTTTATTTTCTCCTTTATTTTCACATTAGTTCAAAGTAAAAGCATTCCACAGAGAAATATAAAATGGACCAGGCTTAAGATCGGGACCTATACATTTATAACACTCAACCCTTCAGTGCCCGCAGTTGAATGACCCATTTTGTACAATTCCCATTGATATCCAATTCATGAATAAACTACACGGATTAACTAGTCAAATAATTCCATTTCCTGCCGAAACTAGTGCAGAAAATAAAAAACCTTTAAACCTACACTAGACAGATCTAACCCAAATGTTAGAACAAAACCACGGCAAGATCTTTCACATCACTAAAGCAATCAAAAATAATATAACCAAAAACAAAATTCGATAAAATTGGAGATTGAACGTGAATTGTACAAACGGATCAACGAAGATCAGAGGGAGATGTACCACAGGAGTCGTCGCTACTGCGTGCGGGGAGCGAGGGGAACAATTTTGGAATCAGATTCAGACTTTTCCAATTTGTCAAATTCTGATCGAAGATATTCAACGCGTATTGCGTAACACGTTTTTGCTTAATCAATTGCGCTTTTTTTTTTTTTTTTTTTTGGAGGAAAATGTAAATGTTTTCGTTTTTACGCGTGGCTATAGGATGGGAGGAAAATGTAAATATTTCCGTTTTTATGCGTAATAATAAATTGGAGATGCGAATATTGTTTGATAAAATACACACCTGGTCACTCAAGTTATAGTAAAATGTTTATTGGGTTCCTCTGCTTTAATTTAATGCAATCAAGTCGCTGAACTTACAGAAACATCTCAACGGGTCACTCAACTTCAATTTATTGTAGTCAAGTTGGTTGACTTTAATTTCTGTCCAATTTCGACACTTGTCCGATTCCGTTAGTAGATTAACCAAGTTAATTTAATTAATGATCACTGGAATTTTCAAGTAAAAATTCCAAATTGATTTGTAAAATATTTTTTGACTTATTTAGTCACCAAAGTTAACTTATTTTATATATTTAGTCACTCAATTAGCATGATTAATGTCATATTCGGCATAACAATTATTAAATATTCACGTCGACTAATGGTTATCAGGGGCTGGAGCTCCCCAACTCAATCAAGTAGATAAACACTTATTTTACCATGTTAGAGCCAAAAAGGGGGGGGGGGGGGGGGAAAACA
>NC_036255.1:6647840-6709782 GCF_002742605.1 Olea europaea var. sylvestris | reverse complement strand
CTGGGTTGAACCCAAAAAATATGTCAACAAAATCTTGACCTCATCTATTTCAGGTAAACGTTGCCTGCACACTAAAAACCCTGTTAGAAGGCAAAGATCGTCTGTCAAGAAAAATGTTTGACAATCGTTTACACTTTGACGATCAAGTTAAAGGCCAGACGTGAGAAAAAGAAAGTACAAGAGAGGGAAAGGGAATTTGGCTAGGGTTAGAATGAACGTACCTTAAGTGTGAAGCGAATTCATATATATAGAAAAATGGATGTAGGCCAAATGGGTTTAGTGAAATGGGCTAAAATGCAAGCCCAAAATGCAATTGTTTAATTAAATAGGTCCAATCCAATTAAATAGTCGATATCACGTTGGCATATGTTGGACCCCTCTCCGTCTGAGCATGCTATGTAATTTATAGGTGTAACAATAACCCCTCAAGTTCGAGTCGTACATTTATGTACAGGTTGGACTTTGAAATGTATGCTATCAAGTAGGCACGATCTTACAGATTGTCTTGAAAATTTTGAGTAGTTCCAATAACAATGACTAACAAACTACCTCGAAAATATGCATTCATCTCAAATAGGTAAGGACATAATAATTACCTCGAGAATATAAACCATTCAAATAAGTGAGGATTTACGAACTGTTTCAAAAAATATATGATCAACCCTAAATAAGTGAGGGCTTATAGATTGCATGATGATAATGCAAAATCGTTACGTTTTTTCTCCATTTATACTCGCATTTGTATGATAAATTGATGTCTAAATGTACTAAATATCTTTATATTTTGATTTAGTTTGCAAAATGGATGAATACGGTGGAAAATAAAAGAAACAAGAAAAAAAGACTAAAGTGGAAGAAATTGAAAGTTCACGGACCAAGTTGCAAATAATTCAAAGATGAAATGGGCGATGGAATGATGATTCGAGAAGGCTAGAGGTCAATTTAGTGCAATTAAAGTCAAAAGAAGTGAAATATGACCATAACATTTTCACCAATCAATTTTCAATCGCACAAGAATATTCTAGATTTTCAGCCAGAGATTGAGATCTATTTTTACCTAGTAAACGTTCGAATTGGAAAAGAGCTACATCTAGCAAAATTGTAGCTCTTTGTGTTATCTTTTCAACGTACTTTGAATCGCCCCAAACAGACATCGGGGAAGAAAGTTATGGTCAAAATACTGAAAGCTATCCGGTGAAAAAAGGTGGAGGAACCATGCGACCGCAGCCATTTGTTCCATGCGGTCACACATGCTGGTTCAATGAGCTCACAAGATGTAAATTTTTGTTTCATGCAACCGCACCAACTTGTACCATGTGGTCACACAGTTCAATCTCGAGGCACGAAGTTCGGTTTACTAATTTCAATCAAACTCTTATGGAAATACACCTCCTCAATATTTAAGCCCTAGAAAGTCTTAGAATGAAGAAGACAAATCTCCACGCCTATTTTCCTCTATTTTTGTGCAAGATATTCATGGGGAACTAAAGATTTCGGTGAAGCTATGAAGGAACTCAATTGGTTTTCGTGATTTCAACATCTTTTGATTCATGTAAATTGATTTTTCATTGTCAAACAATCTAGGGTTTAGATTTTTTTTCCTCGTAAATTTGTCTAGAAATTGGCTTAACTTTTATTAAGTTTTTCATGGATTTAATCATGCTTTCTCCATTGGACAACTGAAATATTTGTTAAGTTTCAATTTCAATTAATTTTATTGGTGTGATTCAATTACTGCCTTATGCTTGATATATATTGTCGTTTCTTAAATCTTATTTCAATAAGTAAAAGTGGGAACGTGTTTTAGGAAGTTTAAACTTTAGAATTACTGTAGAATTAAATTGGGTTTCGATGATAAATTTTTCGATTTGGGAGTTAAGTCTCATGTCTCTAATCCAGGCTTTGTTTGTCTAGCATTATACAATATTATTTTTTCTACAGTACTCATTTTCAACCACACATTCTTCATTAAAATAATATTACACGTAAATCAAGAACTTTTTTTTCTTTTTTAATCACACATTTTAACATCAATCACTATCCAATAATACATTCTTCACAAATAATGGGACACAAACACCCCCTAGGTTATATGAATGAATTGATGATGATGAATTATTCAAACCAATTGAGGAAATTCCGATGCTTCATTAATTCAAATATTAATATTTAAAGTTTACTTTGATAAACAAATCATTTCCATACAATTCAAGAAAACCCTAATTTGTTGAATCCTCTAAGCAATTCATCCATCTCCATGTGGAATTGACATCCCGAAACTGTGCTACAATTATCACTTTATTCTTTGGATGTAATCAAATTTTAGCACCGTTGCTGAAGAAATGGTACAACAAGTTAAGGGATTTTCTAGTAAAATGGTGACTTCATTTCCTTACTTTTTTTTAGTTAATTTATCTTTTCCATTATTATTTTTTTATTTTATTTCTCACGTAGTTCCGTTTTTGTGTTATACGAGTAGGAATCGTGACGAATGAGGAAGATTCACTGAAGAACCGCTTAGAGTGTTTGAATCTCTTTCTAACTCTATTTTTAATACTGTACCTATTAGCATGAACACTACACTACACTACACTACACTACACAACACCATGAGTGAAAGTGAGCATGAAGACCAACCTTATAAGACCCTTCAGGATTACCTTATACTAAGCATGCATTATGTTTCCACCTAATATGCCACGTTCTTAAATCGAAAATGCTTCAACTTTCTTCCCACTTTTTCATGGACTTGAGAATGAAAACTTGTATGTGCATATTAAGGAATTTGAAGAGGTGGTTGCAAACTTACACAGTCAACATCATACAACAGATGTTGTCCATCTTAAATTTTTCCTGTTTTCACTTAAAGAAAGAGCAAAAAGATGGATGTATTCATTGAGACCACGTGATTGGGACTTGGGCTGAAATGACCAAGGCATTTTTCAACAAATATTTTTCCCGTTACAAGACTAGTGCTCTGAAGAAACAAATTTCTTCATTTGCCCAAAAGGATAATGAAACTTTATACTAAGCATGGGAAAGATATAAGGTATTGTAAGCCCTTTGCCACCATCATGGTTATGACAGTTCGCGTATTGTGAGTTATTTCTATAAAAGACTAACACCTAGGGAGCGTCGATTCGTTGAGACGATGTGTAATGGTGATTTCTTGCAAAAAGATTCAGATGAGGCCATAGAGTACTTAGATGGCCTAACGGAAAAGCTCATACTTGGACTGGACCGAGCACCACTGATAGTACTAATAGGTCACGATCTACAGAAAACCCTATTAGCACAGGCATTTATCATTTTAGAGAGGAGGAGAGCCTTAAAGCCAAAGTAGAATCCCTCACTAGCGAACTTGAAATCCTACATGCTAAGGACTCGAAGCCTAGACAAACTGTTTCCCATATTGAGTCTTTAGGACCTTGTTTTGTGTGTGGTAGAATTGATCATTCGGCACAAGACTGTCCTACTTTAGTTGAAATGATGGGGGTTTATAAGGAGCACTGTAATGCCTTATGCATGTACACAAAGCCTTATGCTCCTTTCTCTGAAACCTAAAATTTGGGATGACAGAATCACCCTAATCTCTGCTGGAAATTTGAAACCTAGCCATCTATCCAACCAACTAGAGCTTACACTATACTTTCATATCAGTCCACAGCTTCTAGGAACTCCTTAGAGGACACCTTACACGCTTTTATGGAAGCACAAGGTAAAACCAATCAAAAGTTTGAGACTATGATTATCCAAATTGTTGAGAAAAGGAAAGAGATGAAAAATTATATGTCCAAATTGACCAATGTTTTAGCTGTAGTGGATTGTGGGAAATTTTTAGCACAAGCTCAACCAAATCCTAAGAGACAACATATGGCATAAACCTCAAGTTTTGAAAAAAAAAACAACATTAAGGAAGTAAATGTCATAACCACGCGGTTTGGGAAGATTATAGAACCAATCTCCTAGCCTAAGGAAGATGAAAATGACCCTCATAATTCTGAAGAGAGTAGTCCTTGTGACGACGTAGTGGAAAACCCAACTAGAGTGCCTTTCTATCAAGCTCTCAAGCCTACCCTAAAAGCTACTAGTCAACACAATGAGATCTTAGAATATCTTAAACAAGTAAAAATCAATTTACCTCCCATACATGTGATTTCCAGGTTTTCACATATGCTAAAGTCCTTAAAGACTTGTGTACTATGAAGATGAAACACCATATTAAGAAAGTTACTTTCTTGATAGAGAAAATGAGTGTTGTACTTGAGCAAAGAATCCTCCCCAAGTATAAAGACCCTGGTTGTCCTACCTTTCTTGAGTCATTGGGAACCATGAGTTTGCATGAGTCCTTTTTGATCTAGGGGCCAATGTTAATCTCATGCCTTATGTTATTTACTTTTTTTTAGGCTTAGGTAAGATAAAACCCGCTTCTGTAATCATATAATTGACTAATCGGTCCACTATAAGTCCAGGAGGACTAGTTGAAGATGTTTTAGTGCAAATTGATAAATTTTACTGCCCTGTTGATTTCTTTGTTTTAGATCTAAAGGTTGATGTGAATATTAATTCTAAAATTCCTATCATTCTTGGTGGACCTTTTCTTGCCACGGTTAATGCTTCTATAAATTGCAAGAACGGTCTAATAAACTAATTTTTAGAAACATGACTTTAGAAGTCAACATTTTTCACATCACAAAGCAGCCTAAGGAAGATGATGAGTGTCATCAAACATACATGATTGATTCATTCACACAGGATGAGGCACTTGCAACTATTGACTTCGACTCTTTGAACTCTTTTCTTTTAAATTCTAAAATTCCAAAAAGTTATAATGGTGAGGAATAAGCTAACATTTGTGCTATTTTTGCAAAATTACAGGATTATGGGACATCACTATAGCAGCCTAAGTTTGAAAAATTGCCTAAAGGACTGGAGAATAGCAACCATCAAGCATTGAGAGTCCTAAACCAGAGCTAAAACCACTATCCCAAGACTGAAACATGTGTTTCTAGGACCAGATGACACTTTTCCTATAATTATTTCTTCAGAATTGAATATATCACAAGGTAAATAATTTTTAAACATTCTGAGTGAGCATAGATCTACATTAGGCTGGACCATGCTGATATTAAGAGTATTAGTCCTTTAATTTGCTCACATAGAATTAACCTAGAGGAGTGGGCCAGCCTTAAAAAGGACCCACAACATAGGGTAAACCCACAAGGAAAGACGTGGTGAAAAATGAGGTGCCAAAATTGTTAGATGTAGGTATCATTATCCAATTGCAGATAGTAAATGGGTTAGTTATACACAAGTAGTTCCAAAAAAGTCAGATGTCATAGTGTGAAAAATGAAGTATGTGAGTTGGCTTCCACAAAAACAGTGACTGGATGGTGCATGTGCATTGATTATAGAAAGTTGAATGTTGCTACTCACAAGGACCTTTCCCTCCTTTCCTTCTTGGACAAAATTCTAGAGCGTGTAGCTGGCCATCCCTTTTACTGTTTCTTAGATGGCTACTTTGGTTACTATCAAATCGAAATAGCCTTAGAAGACCAGGAAAAGACCACATTTAAATGTCTTTTTGTACTTATACATTGCATAGGATGTCATTTGAACTCTGTAACGCTTCTTCTACATTTCAAAGATTCATGATAAGCATATTTAGTAACATGGTAGAGGATTGCATGGAAGTTTTCATGGATGACTCGACATTTTTGGAACTTCTTTTGATGCATGCTTGTTGAATTTGAAGAAAGTTTTGACCTGATGTGAGGAAAATGGCGGAGTTCTGAATTAGGAAAATTGTCATTTCATGGTACCTTCAAGTATTGCTCAGGACATGTAATTTCTTCTATATGGATAGAGGTTGATAAATTCAAGATTGAATTAATCTCTAAATTACCTACACCTAAGACAGTAAAAGATATTAGATCATTTCTTGGCCATGGGAGTTCTTATAGGAGGTTTAAACAGAACTTCATCTATATCTAAACCATTACGTAACCTCCTAAGTAAAGATGTGACCTTCGAATGGATCCCAAAATGCCAAGAGGCCTTTCAAATGCTGATTGGCAAACTAACCTCGGCACCCATAATGCAACCACCAGACATTTCCATTGGAAATTATTTGTGATGTGAGTAATTATACGGTAGGTGCTGTCCTTGGGCAACAAAGGGAAGGCAAGCCTTTTGTAATTTACTATGCTAGTAAGACTCTAAATAGTACACAAATAAACTATTCCACCACTGAAAAAGAGTTAATACCTGTAATCTTTATGCTTAATAAGTTGTGTTCTTATTTGATTGGCTCTCATATCACAATTTTCACACATCATACAGCTCTTAAGTATCTTCTTACAAAGAAAGATGCTAAGGCATGTTTAATACAATGGATTTTACTCTTGCAGGAACTTGATATCACTATCAAAGACAGAAAAAAAATGAGTGGAGAATGTGGTGGCAGACCATTTGTCAATGCTAAATTTAAAGATAACACAAACACCATGCCAATTAGAGATGAATTTCCAAATGAAAATTTATTTTAAGTTTCCTCTCTACTATGGTTGGCTCACATTATAAATTACTTGCTGCAAGTGAAATACTGAGAGAGTGGAATGCATAAGACAGGTGAAAGTTCATGGTTGAGGTACGTAATTTTTATTGGGATGATTCATGCCTATTTAAATACTACCTCGGTCAGATTTTGAGATGCTATGTCTCTGATGAGGAGATACCCAGCGTACTCAATTTCTGTCATGCCCAAGCATATGAAGGTCATTTTTCTATGAAAAAGACTGTTGCAAAAATTTTGCAATGTGATTTTTACTGGCCCACTTTGTTTAAAGACATTAATGTATACTGTAGATCTTGTGAGAGGTGCCAAAAGTTTGGTGCTTTATCTCAATGTATCATGATCTGTTAAATCCCATCTTAGCGATAAAGATATTTGACTGTTGGGAAATTGACTTTATGGGACCCTTTCTACCTTCATTTGGCAATTTGTATATCATTCTGGTAGTAGATTATGTGTCTAAATGGGTAGAAGCAATAGCTTATAGGGCTACTGACAATAAAATAGTTGTTAAATTTCTTAAAGAAAATGTCTTGTCTAGGTTTAGCACACCACGTGTTATTATTAGTAACAGCGGCACACACTTTTCCATCGATTCATTTGAAATACTAATGAAAAAGTATGAGGTTGTTCATAAAATTTCTATATTACCCCCGAACTAGTGGACATGTGGAATTGGCTAATTGGGAGATAAAATGAATCTTGGAGAAAACGTTACACCCCAATTGTAAAGATTGGTACTAGGGTTTAGGCGCGTAGGTTCAGGGCGAGACCGACTACTCTAAGAGCACTCATCCAAAAATACCTACAACTTTTAAGACCTCCCCAGACATGTAACCCTATTGATTCATTTTTGGAAAGTCTTGCCAGTTACTTATAAAGCTTGAGCACCAAGTCTTGTGGGTCGAAGAGGGAGGTAAACATAGGAAATTTCAATTGATTGAGTTGGAGGAGTTAAGAAATAATGCTTATAAGAGTTCTAGAATCTATAAGACAAAAATAAGAGCATTTCATGATAAAAACTTTTTGAGAAAAACTTTTTAACCAAATCAAAAAGTATACTTGTATGATTCTCGACTCTACAAACACTCAGGAAAACTTCGCTCTAGGTAGACCAGCCTCTTTGTGGTGAAATGAGCTTTTGAAAATGAGACGGTTGAAATTGATGACCCTACTGATGGTAAGATATTCAAAGTGAATGGACATCATTTCAAGATAGTCTATGGGCAGTAGGCACCTGCAGTGGAAGAAATTCATCTTATAGACCCAGTTTACCATCCTTAACATCAACCAGGTTTGCCTTTCATTTTGATTTGTGTATATTAGTTTAAAGATTTTCTTTTAGGTATGTTTTTCATATTTTAGGTTTATCTCCATTCCAAGCATTACCATTTTAATTGAGAACTTTAAGTTTAACTGTCTTTCAAGTTTTACATTGATTCACTTCAGTATTCAGGTGATACACTTCCTTCTTTTTATTTGGTAGACATATTTTTACAATGAGGACAATGTAAGAGTTGGTTAGGGGAGAGTATATTTGGATTTTGTTGTACATTGCACAATGAATTGCATAATCATCATGGAATTTTGTTGTGATTGGTTTTTGAAAAAGAAATTATTTGAGTCTCTGATTTGCTGCATGATTATGTCCTCGAATGACAAAATATGCCACTAGGAGTAATTTTGTTTATGAAAATCTTGATGTCAAAATGCTTGCTGAATTTCTTTCGTGCACATAAGCCTTGCGGTAAAATGGTAGTTTGAGACATGTAGCTAGATGAGTCTCTTGCTAAAGTTTCATGCGAGAGAATTGGTGAGGATTGAGAGCTTCCACATACAAAAAAACTGGTCATAAACCTTCATTGATTTCTTGATTTGGAACATTCTTTTGAGAATAGCATTACATGGTCTGTGGTAAGATGGTGAATTATACTTGGGATATGATGATGGTCAATTTAGGATTTCATTTGAGCCTTTCAAGCCATTTTTTTATGATTATAACCCTCTAGTAGTCACTTTGAGCCAATATATATATATATAGGTGTTTTTTTCGTGCACCTATATTATCCATAATTCCCCACATTGGAAAATAGCCCATAAACATCTTTTTTAACCTTTATGCTTCCAATGTATAGTAGGTATTAAATATTTGTTTGAGAAGAACAGTAACGAAGAAAAGGATATGAGTTGATAAGTATTCAAGTGAAGTGATTAAAATATAAAAGAGAATGAAAAGAAGAAGAGGCGGAATAAAAAATTGATGAAAAAAAGAAAAGAAAAGAAGAAAAAAATGAAAAAAAGAGAAAAAGGAGGATTGATGTTGGGAACTGAAAGGTTGAGGAATGCATTGAGTAAATGATGTAATCTATTGAAATACTTGATGAGATGCTTAGCTGGATACTTGGAAGTTCTTGAATCATTAAGCCTTTCTTTTTATACAGCCCAACTTAACCCTAATTACAACCTTTTGCATTAGCTATTTTGATCCCAAGTAGGATTGTGGCAAGAAGTTGATAAATTCTCAATTGATATTGTGCTTATCATAAGATCAATGTCTTCATGAATATTTAAGCATTCATGTTCTGAGTGTACATCTTTCTCAACTCCATAGAGAGAAAACCTGCACTAAGCACTTTGATACTCGTGAATTATGGTGCTGAACCTTTAACTCGAGACATACTTGATGCTGCATGTGATAGGATTGGTAGTAAGATGGTCATGTCTTGACACATAGTCACACATTTTGTCAATATTTTTGATATCCTGATGATCATGACACTGTTAGTTTTCTTGTAGTGATAAGTTTGAAAAAGAACATGAAATGTGGTTGAATTGGAACTTAACAATTTAACTTTAGCATAAACTAATCGTTGATTGTCATGTTTTGCATTAAATTGCTATGGACTAACAATAAGCAAGTTGGGGGCATGATAATAACGCAAATTTTTAAGTTTTTTTATCCATTTCTACTTACATTTGTATGACAAATTAACGCATAAACGCACTAAGTACCTTTATATTTTGATTTAGGTTGAAAAATAGATGAATACGGTGGAAAATATAAGAAACAAGCGAAAAATGACTAAAGTAGAAGAAACTGAAAGTTCAGGGACCAAGTTACAAATAATCCAGAGATGAAATGGGCAATGGAATGATAATTCGAGAAGTTTAGGGGTTAAATGAGTGTAATGAGTTAAAAGAAGTGAAATATGACCATAATATTTTCATAAATCAATTTTCAACCGCACAAAAATGTTCTAAATTTTCAGTCGGAGATTGAGATCCATTTTTGACCTAGTAAACACTCGAATTGAAAAAGGCATTATAGCAAAACTGTATCTCTTTGTGTTAGCTTTCTAGCACACATTGAATCATCTCAATTGGACGTCAAGGGAAAAAGTTATGGCAAAAATACTGAAAGCTATTCGGCGAAAAAAAGTGACGGAACCATGAAATTGCAGCCATTTGTTCCATGTGGGTCACAAATGGTGGTTCAGTAAGCTCACAAGCTGCAAATATTTGCTCAATGCAACTGCACCAACTTATACCATGGAGTCGCATAGTTCAAATTCGAGGCACAGAGTTCGATTTTCTAACTTCAATCAAATTCTTATGGAAACAAGTCCCATTTTTTTTATATTTAAGCCCTAGAACGTCTTAGAATGAAGAAGAAAAATCTCCACACCTGTTTTTCTCTATTTTTGTGCAAGATATCCATGGAGAACTAAAACTTTCGGTGAAGCTATGAAGGAACTCAGTTGGTTTTGGTGATTTCAACATTTTTTTATTTATGTAAATTGATTTTTCATTGTCAAACAATTCTAGGGTTTAGATTTTCTTCTTATAAATTTGTTTAGAAATTGGCTTAACTTTTACTGAGTTTTTCGTGGATACAATCATGTTTTCTCCTTTGAACAACTGAAATATTTTTTTGAGTTTCAATTTCAATTAATTTTATTGGTGTGATTCAATTACTACTTTATGTTTGATGTATATTGTCGTTTCTTAAATCTTATTTTAATAAATAAAAGTGGGAACGTGTTTTAGGAAGTTTAAACTTTGGAATTACTGTAGAATTAAATTGAGTTTCAATGATAAATATTTCGATTAGGGAGTTAAGTCTAACGTCTCTAATTGAGTTATAAGAATAAATTAATGATGTCGAATGATCCAAACCAATTGAGGAAATTTTCATGTTTCACTAATTCAAACATTGATATTTAAATTTTACTTTGTTAAACAAATTCTTTCAATACAATTCACGAAAGCCCTAATTTGTTGAATCCTTTGAGCAATTTATACATCTTCCTCTGGAATCAACAACCTGAAACTATGCTACGATTATCATGTTATTCTTTG
This sequence comes from Olea europaea var. sylvestris, assembly GCF_002742605.1. Lineage (NCBI taxonomy): Eukaryota > Viridiplantae > Streptophyta > Magnoliopsida > Lamiales > Oleaceae > Olea > Olea europaea. Next base: position 6,698,849 of record NC_036255.1, on the reverse strand, counting down.
GGCATAATCATTGCCCCAAAAGATGTCCATATAATTTGCCAAAATTTCGGCAGCATCTCCTCTATAATATAGATTAAACTAACCTATAATACAACATAATATCTCCATCGAACATATATAAAATAAATTGGGATCCATTTGCCCTTCAAATTACTCATAGCCATAAAGTGAATAATAACAAGTCACATTTCTCCGGGATATAATATATAGGAGCCTACCAAGTATCATAATAGGCCATATGCTTGCACAACTTAGTGTAGTAGTAGTGCTATAGTAAAGCAATTAATATGATGTCGATAATAAAATGAAAATAAAGATAAGTTAGCATATGTATTTGTTGTGATGAAAATAGTGTCATGTCTCATGATATGCTAGCAGTATGTGACATATGTACTTTACAATAATAATATAATACATGTGCTAGCAGTAATATATGATGATATTGAGATACTAATATCAAAATAGTCTCCCAAGTCCATGTATGGTTTTCATATAATGCGTGGACTTTTGTGAAGTAGCCGTGATAAAGCAGATGTAGAGGTGAGATTCTAGATATAAACAGCTAAGGTGATGCTCTGGACATAAGTTGTAGAGGCAATACTCTGGATGTATAAGTAGCAGAGGTGATGCTCTGGATATAAGTAGCTGTAAGAAGCTAACATTCTTATATGTGGGTTGTGCAATCATGTTAACGGCTTTCTCCATGGTGTTTCGTCCAATCATGGAAGGGATTAACTTCTGTAGCAAGGTTTGGCTCTTTGTGAGAGACATCACACTTGCCCTTGTTGAGACTGTTTTACTTCCTTGCAAGAGGATAGCTCTTCCATGCAAGAACTCTTCCATGGTATTTGATCCAGCCATGAAAGGCTTCGTCTTTTTAGATACTAAGGTGGGCCCTCTCATCTCCTTACGAAGGGGTAAATGACATCCTTACATGGTGGATGGTCCACCTATGTTAAGGGTTTTTGTATGGTGATTGGTTTATGACTTTATTCATGTAGAGGACAATATAAGCTCTCTGAAGATAAGTAGATGTGACATAGCTAAAGCAGAAACAAAACTCAGAAAGATAGGTAGTACTAATGCAGTCGATGCAAAAGTATGATGAGCTCTTTGAAGATAAATACATCTGTAATGCAACAACTAATATGGTGAGGCATTTCAATAAGTTGGAAATGAATATCAAGCTGATAGATCATCTCAAACTATCGGAGTCTTATAAACTGACCTCAAGATGACGAAGTCTTATAACTAAACTAAACGATAGTAAAAGGCGAGAAATAAACATCTCACGAAGTTAAGAATAAACATCTGACAAGACGGGGAAAAAATATCCTGCTAAAATCTCTCAAACTATTAGATTCTTATAAGACTCATTGGATAGACAAGGTCTCACAACTAAGCGCGATGAAAGCGAGAGGCAAGGAATGAACATCTCGCAAAGATAGGAATAAGCATCTAATAAAGCGGGGAATAAATATCCCGCTATTAGGTTTCAAACTATCGGAGTTTTATAAGACGCTTCGAATAGACAAGGTCTTATAACTAGGCTCAATGACAGCGATAGGCGAGAAATGAGCATCTAGGCATCTGGCGAGGCGGGGAACAAACATCCCGTGAAAAGCTCTTGAACTATTGGAGTCTTATAAGTGGCTTAGAATAAACGAGGTCTTATAACTAAGCTCGGCAACAATGAGAGGTGAGGAATAAGCATCTCACGGTGCCAAGAATAAACATCCCATTATGCGGGAAATAAACATCTTGCGAATAGCTATTGAACTATCGGAGTCTTATAAGCTAGCCTAAAAAAGACGAAGTCTAACAACTAGGCTCGACGACAGTGAGAGACGAGGAATAAACATCTTCCGAGCCAAGAATAAGCATCTGGCGAGACGGGCAATAAACATCCCGTAAATAGCTCTCGAACTATTGGTATCTTATAAGCTAGCCTTGGAATGACAAAGTCTTATAACTAAACTCAAAGATAGTCAGAGGAGGGAAATAAACATCTCACGAGCCATGAATAAGCATCTGGCAAGATGGGGAGTAAACATCCCATGATTAACTCTCCAACTATTGGAATTGTATAGGCTGGCCTCGGAATGACGAGGTCCTACAATTAAACTTGATGATAGTGAGAGGCGAGAAATAAGTATTTCACGAATGAGGTCAGCAACGACTCTTTTTACAAGGATAAAAAATTTGAAGGTTAGCCTTTTCGTTTTTTCAAGGAACAAGTACTTCAAAATACCGTCGTTTCCTTTTCAAGGAATGAAGACTCCAAAATGTTACCTCTGATAATAATAAATCCACAAGCTATGGCTCACCTTAAAAAATGTGAGTTCTTACAAGCTAGCCCCGAGCATGATAGGTCTTAGAGCTTGCCTCGAATAAAGCAATATTATTCGAATGCCTAATAATCAATCCATGCATAGCTTGCAAGTTACTTGTAAAGTTGCAACAAGCTTCTATCCATGAAATTGAAATCTTTAAATTGGAAAATTTGAAGCTAAGCAATTTGTCAAACACTTTGTTTGCACTTTCAATTATATTTCCTTTAACATAAATAAAGTTTATAGTCCATCCACGACATTACCAAGAATGACAATGGCGTAATTTCACATATCTATCACAATTCGTCATCTTGGATATTGATTTAATTTATACACAAATCAAATGTTCTAGTTATTGTAAAATTAACAGGCAAATAGAATAATTTTTGCCACCTCAAACTCAAATTTTGCCATCAATTATTTATAATAATGAAATTCCAGCTAAAAAAGCAGCAACAAAGAAAAGTACTTCGTGCTAAAATAATTTTGCAAGTCTGTAATTGATAAATGAATGGGATTTGATTGCTTCTCCAAATTACTGTGATTGGAAATTCATTATTACCAACAAATGCCTAATTTTTCTTTAGATGCCATATTATTAACCAATGATGATAAAAAAAAATTCCAAAGGTACGTACTTGATAATTTGGGTCAAGGGAGCAAAACATTCAAGTTAGCATATAGCTCAATTATATGCATCAAATATAGTGTAGTCAATATGGATAACTACCTTGAAAATTTTGAACCACCACTTTTTCATGTTATTTACAATAATTGACCCCAAATAGCCCAATGAAATATGATGCATTTGACATTTGTCCAACTTGATAATAATCGATGTACTTAAGGATATAGCATGAAGATGGAAAAATTGAATCAACCAATATAATCACTATGTAAAATAGTAGAGATGGCTACTTCTAAAAACTTGCGGGAAACAAGTTGCCAATTTAGAATGTTTATGCAAAAATGTAGAAATAGGAGCAGCCCATGTGGTACAAACAAAAATATCAACCCCAACAAAAGCTCATGAGCCTAGACGTTGGCCTAAAAAGGAAAGTGGTAACCCAATTAAAAAGAACATGTACCAACAAATAGGAGTATCTAATGGGCCTAAATGATTTTGAGAAGTTATGAACCCAAAACAAAAATTAATCTCTGCAAGCCTTTTGCATAAACCTTTGGCACAAATTCAAAGGCCCAAGCTAACCTACACCATTTTACAATCTGTTGCATTAGAAAACATTTCACACCAATCTAGAAAAAGAACTAATTGTCAGACAAAATAGTTTGCAAAAGTTGAATGGAAAAAGCTACTCGTACAAGGTAGCTTGACAATGTTACCTTACAATGTGAACTGGAAACGGAGAAAAAGAATAAAAAATTCAATCGACAAATCTTTGAATTGACTTTGCTACAGGAACAGCAATAATGGCTACAAAATGAACACTGTAAGGCAAAAAAACCCACTTTCCTCTCGTTCAGAACTAGGCCTCCTTGAAAATTTTCCCAAAATTTCTCCTACACAAATAACCTTCCCTGCGATGGTCTACCCATCCGGCGTGAGCCCACCATTTACAGAACACTATCTACCCCCAAAACATCCAAAACTGTTCGTCGAATGCTAGTTTTTTGCGCACATGCCAACGACGGCTACCCACCCAGCCTGAGCCTACCATTTAGAGATACATTCGAATATTTTTCCCAACAATACAGCCAATTTTGGAGATAAAGGCAGCAGCAGCCATTGATTCTGGTACAGGAGATTACCATTTCATCAACCCAGATTTATATTTCCGACAACAAGTCTAGAGAGCTCAACCATTGGTGGGTACAATCTCAAAATCTCGATGAAAATCGTAGATAATGTTGGCATGAAGAAGGAAAAAAAGATTATGTTAAGATATTTGTCATGAAATCCGATATTATCAATTGCTAATGTTAAATCTCAAAACCTCGATGAAAACAATAGATAATGTTGGCTTGAAGAAAGAAAACAATTGAGTATGTGAAGATATTTGTCATGAAATTCGATATTATGAATTACTAATGTTATATCCCTTGCATTCTCGATGAAAACCATAGATAATGTTGGCATGAAGAAGAAAAAAAACATACTTGCTAATGTTGAATCTCGACCCGATTAATTTGTAGCCAAGTGTTTTCATGCTATCCACCAATGGCACATTAAAGTTGGAAAAACCCAAAATTATTTATTATTACATTTTTTATGCAATAATAAAAGTCTACGTTTTTTTCATAATCTGTATTTTTGGAAGAACTTCGGGGTTATTGCTTTTTTAATTGGACATTTAGTTTTGACGCAGGCTGTGAAATTATGGAAGCAGTAGAAGATGATGTGAAATGAGAGGAGGAGATGGTGTGATTGTGCCTCAGGTGGGTATGATGTTCAGGGACAAAAATGAAGTTTATGAGTTTTATAAAAGATATGCATATGAGGTTGGTTTTCTAGTCAGGAAAAGGAATTTGAAGAAAGATGATGATGATGAAGTTCTACAATATGTGATGTTGACATGTAGTTGTGAAAGATGACAAAGCGGTTCTACGAGTGGCTCTTTGAAGTCGCAACCAACAATGTAAACAGGTTTTAAAGCCAGGATCTCTGCAGCTTTTGATTATCATGGTTTCTGGGTAATTAGAACAGTACACCTCAACCACAATCATAAGAAAAGTCTTTCAAAGTCGAAGTTGTATAGATACAACCAAGAAATAAGTGCAAATGTGAAAATGAAGATTGAAGTGAATGACCTGGTAGGGATTTCGTTGCAGAAAATTTTCAACTTTGCAGTTGTTGAAGTAGGAGTTTATGAAAATCTTACTTGTGTGGAAAAGGACTGTAGAAACTATATCGAAAAAATGAGGCAGTTAAAACTTGGAGAGGAAGATGCCACAGCAATACAGTCTTACTTTTCAGCAATGCAAGCAGGCGCTTGGGATTTTACTTCAATATTGATCTGGATGAAGACTCGAGGTTGAAAAATATTTTTTGGGCAAATAATCGATGTCGTCAAGCATATAATGAGTTTGGAGATGTTGTGAAGTTCGATACAACGTACCTCACTAATAAATACGACATGTTGTTTGCCCCATTTATTAGTGTGAATCACCATGAACAATCAACACTTTTTGGTTTTGGTTTGTTATCAAATGAGAACACGAATACTTTTGTTTGGTTGTTTAGGACATGGCTTAAGTGCATGCACGATCAAGCCCCACATGAAATAATAACCGATCAAGACAGGGCCATGCAAATTGCAATACAAATAGTTTTCCCTGATACAAAGTACAGATGGTGTTTATGGCACATTCTAAAGAAGTTACCAGAAAAGTTTGGTTACATGTGGATAAGGGTTAGATATTTTTGGCTATACACGTATTGGTGTATGATTCGCAGAATGTCGAAGAATACGAGGCCATTTGGAAAATAATGATAGATAAATATAAGTTGTAAAATAGTGAACGGTTGTCGGATCTTTACAAAAATAGAGGTTGATGGTTCCTTGGTTTCTAAAAGCATCATTCTGGGCCGAAATATTGACGACACAACGATCTAAGAGTATGAATGCCTTTTTCGATGGATATATGCACTTAAAAACATCGCTGAAGCAATTTGTGGGACAGTATGAACATGTACTACGGAACAAGGTAGAGAAGGAGTTTCAAGCTGATTTCAAGTCATTTTTGCAAATGGTTCTATGTGCAACGATGTATGAACTTGAGAAGCAATTTCAGGCAATATACAAAATTTTAAAATTCAGGAAAGTGTAAGTAAAGTTTACGGGGAAGGTATATTGTAACATCATATCTACTGCAGATGTTTGTTCGCTGACAACCTTCGAGGTATGCGACGAGGGATCGATGAAAGAGAAAAAGATTCATTATGTTATTTAATAGGGAGAACTGTGACATTGTCTGCACCTGTCACTTGTTTGAGCTTCGGGGAATTATTTGTAGGCATGCAATCACGGTACTCATCCGTAATGAAGTTCTTGTACTCTCGGACAAGTATGTACTTTGGAGATGGAGGAAGGATGTTAGTAGAGCACACACTAGGGTCGCTGTTAACTATAGTGAGTTGGTCAGCACTCCCGAATAGTTGCATTATGATAGAATGTGTCAGGCTTTCGCTATCATTGCAGACCTAGACGAAGAAGACGAAGGTCGGACCCATGCGATAATGGAATGGATATGAGTTCAGAAGGAACTTATGAGTTCGAGGTCAATCAACAAAAGTAGTATTCTACTGCAACGTACTACTCAAGTGTCATCGAACTACATAGGTTCGCAACAAAATGTAAGTTGCACGATATTGGACCCAAACGCCTAAGAGACTTTGGAGAAAGGGCTTATTAGAGTCGACATCAAAGAAGCCAATAGTAATTCACGTGTTACCTTCTCAATTGAAACAGATTCCTAACATTATATCTCATTCTTTTGACTATACATGCAGGCTCCATCAAAAGGCAAAAGACCAACTGCAAGGCGTACTTGTCCACTAAATGGTGCATCATCCATTCAGGCTCATCAACAACAAGAATCTTCGATGCCCATTCCGTTCTCTTACTCCTAGCTCTTGTTGGTTAGTAACTTTAATTTATCCCATTCGTATGTTTGTTGTGTCATTTGCGCTTTCTTATTTTGATGTAGGATGACCATGAAAGCCAAGTGTTTGCACAACAATTACCGACTTCTACACCGATCCATCCATCGTCAACCCATCCAACATTCAATTTTCAAGGTACGCATTTATATTAAACCACATTCCTTTTTTTATCCATAATTTGTGTGCATAGATTAATGTCATCTTTTATAGCAGGTCATGCACATCCTTACTACTATCCAGAGGAATGGCATCAAGGTGGCGATAAGTTTTGATCCAGTGTAATGCATTTACTACTTGAAGAGATTTCTATGGTGTTGACTGCCAGTGTCGAATTTTTTATTTAGAGAATTTGAATATAATCCCTAAAGCAGTGAATAGTTAGGAGAAAATTCCTCCAATTACATGTAAACAAATTGCCAGTTGAAGAGACTTTGATATGGAGGTGTGCTGTGAAAAAATTCCTCCAATTTATGGGGAACATTTTGGAATATGGAATTTTTTATTTATTATCTTTGGCATCATGTGTTACATTTTGTGGGGAACATTTTCGAATATGTAATGGCAATGCAAGACTTGGTCATATTTTTGTGATATTTTTTTACTTGCATTATGTCCTGCTTCATTGGTTTCTTTAGAGCCTCAGGAACTGGAATCAGGCTTGATGTTGATATTATTCCTATCAAACTTCTCCTGAATTGGCCTAAACAATTCATTGAACCTCACTAATAGCTGCTCCGCATCCCGTTCACCTGGTCAGTTTTTGGATTATACAATAAGGCATTATTAAAAGTCAGCCTCACATCGGCCGCAAATTCAACAGGATGAGAATATAAATTCTTGGCCAGATTTCAACTTCACTGTCCCCAGATCCATCGGCTACTTTACAATTAGATGATAAGTTGTTGAGTGCAACATAGTGAAAGTGTAGAAACAATGTAATTTAAAATGGTAGGATCAATAGTGCATTGAAGGAAGAATGCAAGGTTTGAACGGGCACACAATTCTATCCATTGCACTAACAACAAAAGGCAGTACATTACGATAATATTGTTCAAACTAGAAAACCTCTAGACTAACATTGATTTTGCTAACACATAAACAAAAGATTTGACATAAAATGCACTGCCAATCAAGCCGGTCCTTTGCCCTTGGTGTTCCATTCGGTGGTTGAATTTCCTGTACGGATCGTCACGTTAAAAAAAATATGAATTTCTTGTTCATCATTTAGCTGAACTTGCGACTGAAATATGCGGGACATATCCTCAACTGATTCGATCGGATCTGACTGTAGCAACATAACACCAATGTTCTTGGCTTCGCCACTTGATTCCCCTTCTTTGCACCACTCCCAGAAACCACATTTAAGATTGCAACATTTGAAGAATTTACATTTGTTGGCTGTAGCCCATTCTACCTCAAAGCACTTTTGAAAACCTTGGTTACACGTTGGGCATTCGACTTTTATCGGGCATTCGACAAAAATGTGGGCTTTACTCCTACAGTTGTGACATACTTTGGAGTTCTTTCCTAGCATTCTAATAAGGGATTCAGACACTAAAAGCATAAAGTTACAATATATGTGAAGTTTGACCGTTTATTATGAACACTTGCTCTATAACAATGGCATCAACAAATACTACATTCATGCACCCGAAAACTTGCCAAGCTTCTATTGCATTAATATTTACTGTTTCTTGAAAATAATATTTAGAGTGCTAAAACATGCATCATAACTAAAATAGTTAAAAGTGATTTCACTTGGAATATTTGGAGTAGTTAGTTATATATGCTAAAATATTCATCAAAACTAAAACAAGTTAGTTCATGCCTCTAGTTATCTGAGATTTATATATGGGGCATTAGGATTTACATATGAATCTTTTCAAGCCCATAACCACTTTGAACAAAAGCTTCTGAAGCTGTCCGTGATCAACAAAAAATATGCAAAGACATGTACTCATCACGCTAACAACAAAATTTATACAATAGCCGACACAAACAATATCCTTCTCCATGCATGAAAATTCGAAAACCAAGTAATTCTTCAAGAACCACTTGTATGAAAAAACATAGATATTATAAAAGTCCAGACCCAAAATCATCCAAAGACAGGAAAAATTTCCAAAATTTTAACTGACCCAGATTTTTTTCAACAAGAACAATATACCCTGAATGCTAGTGTGTAGTACATCAAACGGCACCTTAAAGTTATTTAAACCATGTACCTTCCTGTCAAGCCACTTTCCTTAATGTTTTCGGAAAATTGATACTTCAAATCTGAGGAGACGAGTTCGTGGTAGTTGGACCTCTATGGAGACGGTATCAATTTTCTAACTTTGTATGTGATGAGAAAGTCGGAGATAATGCGTGCACCCACGACAGCGTACCTCCGACGATTTGAAAAGATAAGCGGCCATTCACCACAATTGGGGAGAAATTAGAGAGAGGGCTTTTTCTTTTCCTGTAGCTTCTAGTAATCGTAAGAGTAAAGTGCTCATACAACAAATAAAGTTATTTTATTCAATATATTTGACTTTGCTGTTTTTCCTTTTTTGCCCATGAGAGCTCACATTGTAAGGCAACATTGTACAAGTATCGCAGTCAAAAGTTGAATAGACAATGCATGGTCTAAACACGCCACCATTGTCCTTTCTTCATCAAAATTAATGCAGGCAGAAATAGGAAAAAACACGGTAATATTTTGAAGTGTATTGCAAGGTTGCTGAATTGTTGAAGGTTTGCCTCTCAACGGCAGTCACCGGATTGCATGATATGCAGTAGCTGCTTCAATGAAGGTCAGGACTAGAAACTATTTTGGTGCATTTCATTAAGCAGATTGCCAGCACCTATAAACACTTCTTTGCTTATAGCACAACATTCCAATTACCTTTAGTCTTTATTTCTCTGTTTGAAATTACCCACGCTAGTCAAAGTCCAAACCACCCACATCCCATATTAGATAGTTTTATTAATTAATTTATTATTATTATTATTATTTTTAATACCGTTACCTATGGTTCTTTCTTTGAAGAGCTTGTCTGTGGCTATTTTAGTCGTTATCCCGTCATCATGGCAGCCTTTGATGGTACAACATTGAAGTTGCATCTTAATCAAAGCTTCATTGTCGCATGCATTTGTGTAATGAAAGTTTCACAAACGGGTTTCATGTTTGAAGAAAATGAACTCCATTGAATACTTGAATTTTGTTGTGAGAATCTAGTGTGATTTGTACAATAAGGTGGGTTTTAGTGAATTTTTGTTTTATAATTGTATGTGGTGGGAAAAAAAATTCGATTTTGAATGTTCCAATATCCTTCAAGCTGCTAGTTCTTCAGTTTGGAAATTTCCATTCCAGTAGCATTTTTCTTCAATTTTTGTAGCTGATCTTGTGATTTTTGGTAGAACAAACTGCAAAAAATATTCCTCATTTTCGGTGGCCTTTTGAATGTGGTGGTAATGTGGCTAACATACCATTTATCCCACAAAGAGTGCCAATACGTTGATCCAAAAAAATGTGACAACAAAATCTCGACCTCGTTCCCTACACAAAAACATCAGGTGCACACTGAATATCTCGATAGAAGGCAAAGGCCCCTGGTCTAGAAAAGGTCCGACGACAATTTACACTTCGACAATCAAGTCAATGGCTGGACAAAAGAAAAAGAGAGTGCAAGAGAGAGAGAGATGGGATTTGGCTAGAGTTAGAATGAACGTACCTTAAGTGTGAAACGAACCCATTTATATAGAGATATGGAAGTGGGCCAAATGGATTTAGTGAAATGGGCCAAAATTCAAGCATAAAATGCAATTGTTTATTAAATAGGTCCAAACCAATTAAATAATCGATGTCATGTCGAAATATGTGGACCACCTCTATCAGAGCATGCTACTTAATTTATAGGTGTAACAAATAGCACAAAATGCAACTAAATAACTATGTGATAAAACGAGAAGGCCATACTTGATGAACTAAATTAGTTAAGATGGAATAATATAAATGGACAAACATACACATTTTTCTTTGTCAGTATTGTGTAAATGGATTGGATCAAGAATTCAGTCTTTTAATTTAATTGATCAGCCTAGTTGATTTCTTTGTATTTATTAGGTTAGTTGTCATGTTTTTATTTCTATTTGTGTTGAAGCATGTCATATTAATGTTGGAAGAATTTTGTGAATAGTGACGCCGAAATAAGTATAATGATGGTGACAAAGCCGAAGTAGGTCGATCCCCGTTTGTGCGCCCCGAAGCGGCGAAGTGGCAAACAATTTTGCCTAAACGGATTGAGTCGAGCTTTTGAGTATTTGGCTGAAGTTGATATGAACTTTAATCGATTTTCAATTTTCGATTTATTTAACCAATATCCAACAATTAAAGGGTATTGGAGCTAAGTGTAGAGAGATGCTCTCAAATTTAGTGAGAGAAAGTCTCACTTGGTACCCCACTTGCTTTGAGAGATTTCGAGTTCTTTATTTGATTTACTTTGATTTCTAAGTGAATTGGCTACTTGGAGTTCTGTTTGCATCCATATCATGGTCTAAGATTAGAGTTTGATCAAGATTCATTATGGTTTTCTTCAAAGTTTAGAGTTCTTTTGGAAGTTTGGAAATTTAGCCAGCAAAGATTTAAAAATTCTTGTTCTTGATTTGATGTTTACCCATATTCCTTCGAAGAAACCAAAGTCAAGTCAAGATCTCTTTAAGGTATTTTGGTTTTTGGCTCAAATCGTGCCCAATCACCTTGAAATATAAAATTTTCGAATTCAGCTGGTTGTTGTATGGGCGTTGGCATAATCCGACCAGCAAATAGACTATTGGTGGTTCTTGCTGCCTGAGTCAAAGCATTGCTGAAAACTATTTTTTGTAAGTTTTGAATTATACAATGACTGCAAGGTAGCTAGGTTTATTCCTTTTCAACATCAAATGGGAAAGATGTCAAATAGCCATAATAGTGGAAGTTACCAAAATAAACACGTGGTAAGTTACCAAATCCTACAATTGGTAAGGAACCCAATCAAAGGACGATACTAAGGTTGCCTTAACGAATTTCCAGCACTTGGTAAAAGTTATGGAGAATTACCAACTAAGGCTGCATTAACCTCAATCGGATTTCCAGAACAAGGTAAAGATAATGAAGATTCTTCATTCATACCTACAGTCCAAAGATAATCAATAGCGAAGTCTCAAGCAATGGAAAAAAGTTGAAGTCCAAGCAGTGTCGAATCTAGGATTTTGAATCAGCACGGGCGATCGCTGACCGTCGACCGTCGGCCGTCAGCCTAATAAAATATTACGAGCTCGTTTGATGTCTTCTTTTTTTTTTTTTTTTTTTTTTTTTTTTTTTTTTTGCAAAAAATGCATTTTGGGAGACAGTGATTTGATGAAAAATATGTGGTTAAAAATAAGAAAAAATTTTGAATTTCATGTAATATTATTTTATTGAAAAATATATTATTGAAAATAAAAGAGAGAAATATATATTCTGAAATAAATGGGAATCAAACAAGATCTAAAATTTAAACATAACAAATATTTTGTTGAAATTGAACATATATAATTTTGTTAAAAAAATAAATCATACTCATCAAATGACATTGTTGCCAAATTTTATATAATTCCAAAGAAGAGCACAAGTTTAAATCTTTATTATTGCATTAAAACAAGTTAAGATCTGATATATATAAATTAGTTAAATCCATTATCACAAGTTAACAAGTGGTGTAATGGTCAATATTTTAATAATTCTAACAATAGCTCTAGGTTCGAATCCCTTCTTCTTCATTCCATTGATTTTTGGTTAAAATTGTAAAACTAAAAAAATTGAACAACAAAAGTTGATTTATAGAGGATCGAACCTGGACCTGCTAGATGAAAAAACCAACATTATCCAACTTGGCGAGAAGCAACATTTGAATGAAAAAATGATTATCAGATATATAACTGAAAAAATTCATCTATTGGCAACCAAAAAAGGAGCCGGCGGATCCAGCACGGGCGGCCGCAGGTGCTCATCAGGTATTGGATCCATCACTGAGTCCAAGACAAAATTATGGAACAGAACCTGGAGAAGCTCCATGAGTGAGCTTATTCAATAATAATTGTAAGCATGAAAATGGTTTTCAACTTCAAACCGTTACAAATCAGCCTGACGAACTTGTTGAGAAGTAAACTTGATTTTGGACTAAGTAATATGAGCTAAAGGATTTTGCTTATGATTATTACTGTCCAATGGCTAAGTAATATGAGCTAAAGGATTTTGCTTCTAATTATTACTGTCCAATGGGGGCTACTATGAGCTGGGCAAAGGACGTTTGGATCTCGTATATCACCCCAAGCATTCTTTCATCTTTTAGTTTTGTGCAAAAAACAAACTCTCACTAAAGACCACCTACAATATACGGACATTGACGATACATGTATGTTCTGTCAAACTTCAACTGAATCTGCCCAACACTTGTTTTTCCAATTTGTCATAAGTTCAGAGATCCGGGGACGAATTAGAGGCTAGTTGGGCATCAAAAGGACCATGGATACAACTGTTGGTGCCTTGAAATGGTTGAGGAATGAGGGACGAGGGACTACTTGGAAAAGCAAGGCAAAGAGAGTTGCATTAGCCCATAATAGGCTGCTTTTTGAAAATCTTAAAATGCAATTGGAGAGTATTGTAAGATGGATCAAAACGATGTTTACAAGGCAATATTTTTCATTGTATTCTCATGTTTTGATTCAGTTCGAGTCATTAGTGTTGGGTCTTTAGATAATTATCATTTGCACATCATTTGATAATGATTGCCCACGTATGCTTGGAAAACTTGAAAATATGTAGAATGATCAATAAAACTTACATTTATCGATAAGAAAAAGCGGTATTGGAGATTTTTTTAATATCTTGCATAAAAATGTCAAGATTTTTCTCCTAAATATTAATCTTAAATAGATGATTTGAGGATTCAATTATGTTTGGATGAATCATATGCTTTCTCTGCATCAAAATTTGTGCAATTATAGTTGTAACGTTCGAAATTAATTAGGAAAATGCACAATGCTGACTGTTCAACAGTTGATAATTGAATACAATAACTGGAAGTAATGATCTCTGGCTCATAAATGTTATGTTAAATACTGATTACATGACATATCAACTATTGATGGATAAACTTATGGTAGTTCTCAAGATTAAGGCCCCGTTTGGTAGAGATTTTTTGCCTCAAAAAATTGATTTTTTGACCGTTATTTTACTATTCAAACCGTAATTTTTGACTTCTTCTCTCACCTGTGGACTCCACTTTTCTTCTAAAGGTCAAAAAATCAATTCTCAAAATCTCTACCAAACGGGCCCTAAATTAAAATTTATTTTTTATCCACCAATGAATTAAGATATCATGAAACATATACTTATTAGATAATTCTTTATGATAGAAACATGCACCAAATATGGATTGATATTGGATTTAACTTCTCTCTTCACTATACCATCCTAGAATTTGTGTTCCCTAATTAACAAGAAACTAATGAACATGCACCAAATTTGCCCTAGATTATGAGTGGGTTATTATTATGAATTTGATTTGTGACCAATTGATATTGGTCCGTGACATGTCGACATTGATCTATGATGTATAGAATATGGCATGAGACTTATGAATGGTAAACAGTGACTTTTAACATATGAATTGTGATATGTGAACTTGAATTTGTAAAATATTATCAGTGCACAAATACATATTTGATACAATTTGTAACCAGTTAATTTTGATTTGTAACCTATTGACATTGACCTGTAACATATAAAATATGACTTGTGACCAGTTCTATTTGATCTGTGACCTATGGATATTTATAAGTGACCTATGTACAATGACTCGTGAACATTGGATATCAACATAACTTTTGATAAACATTCTATGAACATTTGACCATCATCAACCCCACAAACCAATACATATAAATCTAATCCAAACAAGAGAAAAGGACCAGAAAATCAACTGATCATATCAAATGGACTACAGTACCAAAATCTTGATTTTTATTAGTCAAGTGATTTAACTAATCTCCTGAAAAAGCCCAGACCGGATTACCATCCAATTCCATCAATAATAAACTTTCAACACCTAACTCATCCGCATTCCTCATAGACAGACCTAATTCGGAATCTATCACGCAAATGAAAGAAATATTTTGCAGAACTCTACTGCAACGTCGATTGTCAGAACAGTGAGTATAAGGGGAATGGGTATAGAGGATAGAGTGATCGAGAGAGGAAAGACATGATAGAGAGAGCTAGAGAAAAGAGATAAAGAGGATAGAGATATTGTGTGTATAAATTAATTCATAATATTGTTATTAATATTAAACACCTGGTTAATGAATAATGAAACCTTGCATTCTTTAAAAACTAACTGTAGTGTAATTTCCACTGATAATAAACATAAGCTTGTGGGCTCTACACGATTTGGACTCAATCTCCACAATGTTGAGGCTAGCTCGACCCTAACTATTTTTTAGGCTAGCTCGACCCTAACTATTTTTTAAAAAGGTCGACTTGAGAGAAACATCCTTAAAAATATGAATGCTTCTACATGTACAGAAAGAATTTAGATAGA
This sequence comes from Olea europaea var. sylvestris, assembly GCF_002742605.1. Classification (NCBI taxonomy): domain Eukaryota; kingdom Viridiplantae; phylum Streptophyta; class Magnoliopsida; order Lamiales; family Oleaceae; genus Olea; species Olea europaea. The sequence goes on along the minus strand of NC_036255.1, from coordinate 6,683,289 downwards.
ATATATACAGACAACTCACAGTTTTGGGCCCACACATATTTTTGGCATTTTTATACAATATGGAGTTACACACTTGTCTCTATTCTGGTGGATTTCTGTGAAATTTTTTTTGTACAACCAGTTTTTTCCTAAAAATATAGATCATTTTGAAACATCAATCACTAATTACAGTTTTATTACTCTAAAACCGTATCAATTACTTTAAAAAGAAAACACATTAACAACGTCTTCAAACCCATGATCCACGACGACAAAACTCAAAACCTTAACCACACAAAATAAAGAAAATCAAATAAATATTGCTAAGATATGTAGACTCAGGGTATAAATTGACATCTTCCGTATTGTTACGAAGAAATTTGAAATTATTCCTTCTTAAAATCTTCAAAAAAATGCAAAACTCTACATATTTGAATCAAATGTATAGTTAATTTAATTTAATTTTTTTCAGATTTTAGTGTTCATTTTATCTCTTATTGCTGTTTCATTTTATAATGAGCATTGAAAGTTTATTTTCCTAGGTAACTTTGAAGCTTTTTATTAAATAATTTTCTATATTTTAATGCAATTATTAATGTGAAGTACAAAAGAGCAACCATAATTGGAGAGAAACAAGATATCATGTTAGTTGATTTAGAGTTGTTGCATACCATTTAAATATTTCGTTGAAATCGATTGTCTCCAACAAATGTTGAGAATAATTGTTAGTTACCTTTAGCTTTGGATTATGTGTATATATTATTTATAAACATTTAATTCATATTCTAGACATTTTGAGGGACTCATGAGTATTATTTATTTATTCACAACTATTTTTATCGATAATAATTTAAATCTTTTATAAATATTGATTTATTTCCTTATTCTCTGAAATATTAGAGTTATGGAAACAATAAGGATTAATAGTAGAAATTCCCTTAAAATAATTTCCCATGAGCGATATACCCTTTACCTATTGAAAATCGAAAAAAAAAACCCCCTTGTTTGAAACTTTTTGTGCAAAACCCTCTGCCATCAAGAGCCGTTAGATTTGTTGTTAAAAACAGTGAAAGAATGTCAAAATTAAAAAGAAATAATTATAATTTTAGTACCAAAACTTTTATTTTATTTTATTTTTTAACAAATTAAATCCAAATTTTGTATATGTGCCACCTACAATCCCAAAATTTTAAACTTTATTTTCCACCCCACCCCTTAATCATAATTTTATGATTTCTGAAAGGGTCCCAAACTTATCAAATGTCATGCACTTGAGGTCCTTTTCTGAGTTGGCTTGTTTTGCTGGTTTATAAAAGTTGGAAAATTTTGCAGTAGTTTTTTTTTTTTTTTTTTTTTTTTTTTTTTTTTCTGAGTTGGCTTGTTTTGCTGGTTTATAAAAGTTGGAAAATTTTGCAGTAGTTTTTTTTTTTTTTTTGGTAATGTTCACAAGCTTTTGAACTTGAAGGAGGTATTTCTTTTTCTTTTCCCTTTTTAGCTAAATTTGAACAAAGATTAGGAGGTCAAAATTGGAATTGTTCTTTTCTTTGAGATAGCACTGATTAAGTTAGATTCTTGTTTGTATTGCATTTTTTATATGCTTCTGGTGATTTTTGAATTCTCCTTTGTGTTAAAAAAAGGGGCTTGGTTCAGTTTCTCTAGAGAGGATTTTAAATAGTAATAATTGGTTTTTGAATTACAAGCTTTTTGTGTTATTAAGAAAAACACTTGTTGAGGACAGTGGATGGAGAGAGTACCCTTCAAGTGTAATGTCCCAACCTATATGAACTGAAACGTCATTAAAACAATTATACCTTAGTCATAGTCTTAAAAATTATATAGAAAAAATTAATTTAATTAATTATACATTTCACGGAATGCATAAAAAATTTTAAACTAAAAATGGGCAAAAGTTTATTATTATTATTATTATTATTATTATTATTATTAATTTTTTTTATTATCATCATCATCATCATCATCATCATCATCAAAAAAATTACCATTTAATACTTAAAGAAACAGATTCCAAAAAAAGAAAAAAAGAAAAGAAAAAAAAAAGCCTTCAGCAGAAATTTTTTACATATGCCCACGTGAATAGTGCATGCATCTAGAAATTCTAGACAATAAATAAAAGAAACATATAAGTTGTTTTGCTTTTCTATTTCGCACATAAGTATTGAAATAAATTCGTTTACATAGTTATCAATTTCGAAACTTTAAGATAGTTTAAGGCAGGAAACTTCTTGTAATATAACATATCCAAAAATCGGCTTCCTTCGAAAACATACAAGGTACTAAAATATTTTTCAAAACCCCTCAACAAATCGGTTTGGAAGATAAACTAGCGTAATTTACTTAAAATAACATAAAATTCTATAGAAATCGAATTGACAAGATTTTAAGTTTATTCCCACTCAGTTTGTCTCAGAATTTTAAGTAACGATTGAGTTACGAATTTTTGAAGTCAAGGACAAAAGATGATATTAAAAAAAAAAAAACAGCAACACTAAATCTTATCGATAACATTTTTGTGATAAATAGTAACTTGTACGTAAATTTTTAAAAAATATAACTACTTTTATACAAAACTAATTTATAAAAATCTTCTTTGAATATTTCCACATATGAAGTTCATAGAAATCCATTTATTAAAAAACATGTAAACATTTCATAATCGAATAAAAAATATTAAGTCACAAGCTTCTCCATAGTACGTTACATCTTCATCTACCATCATCACACCCGAAGCAAATTAAATCAACCTGTAAGAAGGAAATTAACTAATGAGTTTGAAACTCAGTGGATATCGTCAGTACATTTCGTTATCAAATTAGAAAATTCGATTTATAGATTCATACCGTCGCACATAGATGGATTTTCGACAAAATTCAATTTCTAGAGAATTATTATAGCACATAAAGTCAGAGAATGATCATTCAAACTATAATGGTGCAGTAGCAACTTACCGAGAGATACTAATTCATTCATAATTTTAACGGAAAATCATAACTTGAAAAACGAAATAACCACTTGCACCTCTATCTACTTTAATTTGAAGTTTTGAAATGGACGAAATTGGATGATGAAAGTTGTTTCCCAACGACACCTAATAGTTAAAAAAATCTACCTCTCTTTTTCTCTCTTACTTTCGGATTTTTTTTTTTTTTTTTTTTTTTTTTTTTGGTATATCTAATTTTCTTCATATTTATTTAGTTTATAGTGTGTACCTCCATTTTGTAAATTGTAAATAGGTATATATAATTGAAGGAATATAAATGATTTAGGGTAAATGAAAAGTTAAATCCTTGAAGAAGAAAAAGAAATATTGGTAGAAAATTCACAAGTTAGTATGTGTGTGTGTGTGTGTGTTCATTATTTATTTATTTTGAGGAAGATGAAGTAAAATGGGTCTTTAACTTAATTTTTCTATTGGTCCTTATACTTATTTACTTAATAGAATAAGGAAATAACAATACAAATCCCCAAATAAAACTTTAAATCCTCTTTTACTTAATATTCAGTCCTTTTAAAAAATAAATCTAGTCTTGAAAATATTTACCATACAAAAATAAATTTTCATTGTTGGGTCCAACATTTGGAATACATTACATTCTGTCCTACCTTCGAGAATTTTTCTTTTTAAAAAATAACATGCATGGTTGCTTGTTGAACTTCCATGGGTTTAAATTTATTTAAAGCATATCGTACTAGTATTGGACTTTCATTTCTTATGCAAGCCGAGTATGAGGCTCGTCTATGGTATAGACTTGTGGTGCTAGATCATCATATTAAAATAGGGAAAAAATCACATTTCAGGGGTTATGTTTCCCTCAATTCAAAAATCAAGTAAGTAGTTTGAAAATTCAAAAAATCAGGTATGCATTTAAGTAATTAAAAATATATATTAAATAAAGATAATAAAGTCACAATTACAAGATTAATGGTCACATATCTATTTATTGGTCACATATCGCCAAATTAATTTGTTACAAATTATTTCATGGTCACAAATCAAAAATTTTGTATGTCACATATTATTTCGAGGTCACAGGTTATTCAAATTATAGGTCACATTTTATATATGAGTCACATAAATTACAATTTATTGGTCACAAATTATTTTTTAGTCACAGACATCTAATATTTAGTCGCAAATCAGCTAAATAGTTGATCACAGACACTCCACCTATTACCGTTATCGCCACCACAACAACCATCGCCACCGCCACCACTATCGCACAACGCACCACGCACAGCACACCACCACCACCACCACAATTTCCTTCATCTCCATTTACACCACACCTAACCACCACCCCACCAAAGAATCCACTAACTTGCCACCACCACGTCAAAAAGGGAACAAAACATGTTGAAAAATCACACCACTACCACCAAATTCAACAACCACCATAGCCGCCACTACAAAACCTCCACCACACAAACACCACCACCACCACCACCACACAAAGAACAATCCAAGCCCCACCCAAATGCCAACTGCCACAAAAAATACGCCATTACCATCACTACATAAGACACTGTCCAAATTTTCAAATTCATCTCTTCATTACAGTCGCCACGACAAATTCGCTTCTTCATTACATCAACTCGCCAAAGTAGGTGACTTTGCTTCACCTCTTCATTTCATCACCACAGCTTGCTGGAGTGGGTAGATCTGCGTCGCGAGGAAGATACGGACAGGGAGATGAAGAGAAGATGGAGAGTTAGAGTGGGAATAGATTATTACAGTGACGGAGATGTCTTTGGTGTCGGTCGCTCCTTGACGACGACGGCGATCGAAGGATAAGGTAGAGAGAGAGAGAGAGAGAGAGAGAGAGAGAGAGAGAGAGAGAGACGGGATATGATAAGGGAAAATTTTGGGGAAAATGATTAGGGTTTTAATTGAATTGGATGGTTAATTATATATAATACCTGATTTTTGCATAAGTAAACTATATCCCCTAATTTTGAATTTGAAAGTTTTAATACCTGGTTTTATGTAATTTCCTCATTAAAATATGAGTCTAATTTATTTTCTTTTGGTCTTCTACATTCCTCACTCCTTAAAATTTTTTACCTCATGGTGGGCAAAGAGTGTTATATATTTGCATTTAACTTTCTCCTCCTTTCCCAAGTACCATCTTTTACTCCATGATTACTCCATTGGACCTTGATCAGTTGAATTTCTTTATTTCGTTACTTATGCACTTTCCAATCCAGTATTATAATGAAAAGTTTCTAGCAAATAACCTTTTCCCCGTCGTCACTAATCCTGTAACCTGCATTTTTTGCTTATAGCCAACTTCGTATGTGATTGTCAAGGTCTAAGGATTTGTCTACCTCAAAATCTATGTAAGCTCGGATATTTATCTCTTGTTGTCCGATATGATTCATTCTCCTAACATTTTTTTCCCCTAGCTATCTGTCATCCACATTTTAATTTCTAACCCCTTACATGTCTTTTAAACAACACATTTCTTTTTCAAATTATATTTATCTTTGCATATAAGATATACATAAACAAAATTTTGAATTTCCGGCAACATGGAAAACATAACAATAAAATCATAATCTTTTTCATAATGAGATTTTGAACTTTGCTTAGTTAAACATACCTGGATCGTATAAAGAGATCAATTAATGAATGCGAGAAGCAATGGAACGCCTTAAATATTTCATCTTCTCTTTTGAAATTTCTTACTTTGTACTTAAAACATATATATTTTTCTAAAAAAGACGAGCCTACAAAATAAACTAAACTCTTGCACCGATACCATGTTGTAACGCTCTAACATGTATAGATCGAAATGTTACTAGAACAATTGCACCTTAGTTGTAGTCTCAAAATTTATATAGAAAAAAATTGTTTAATAAAATATACATTTCGTGGAATGCGTGAAAATTTTTAAATTGAAAATAGACTTAAGGATTATTATTATTATTATTATTATTATTATTATAATAATAATAATAATAAAACAATACAATTTAATACTAAAAGAAACAGATTCATAAAAAAAGTCTTCAGCAGAATTTCCTTGCATATGCCCACGTGAACAGTACATGCATCTAAAACTTCTAGGCAGTGAATAAAATAAACATATATAAGCTGTATTGCTTTTCTATTTTGCATAGAAGTGCCAAAACAAATACATTTACATAGTTATCAATCTTGAGATTTCACGATATTTTAAAGAAAGGTAGGAAACTTCTTATAATATGACATATCCAAAAATCGACTTCCTTCGACAACATATGAGGTACTAAAATATTTTTCAAAACCTCATAGCAATTCGATTTGGAAGATAAACCAGCGCAGTTTACTTAAAATGACATAAAATTCTACAAACATCGAATGGATAAGATTTCAAATTTATTCAATAGCTAACTCACAAAGTTGTCAAATCCCACTAGCTTTGTCCGAAAATTTCAAGTAAGGATTAAGTTACTAATTTTTTAAATCAATGATAGAAGCTGGATTTTTAAAAAAACAGCAACACGAATCTTTTCTTTAAAATTTTTGTGATAAACGGTAACTTGTACATTCATTTCTATAAAACATAACTAATTCATAAAATCTTCTTAAAATAGTTCCAGAAATGAAGTTTATAGAAATCCATTTATCTAAAAACACGTAAACATTATATAATTGAATATTTGCATCTTCATCTACAATTATCCATGCCTCATGAAAATCAAATCAACCGGGAATTAACCTCATAGTTTGAAACTTAATAGATATTATCGATACATTTCGTAATGAACTTAGAAAATTTGAACTATAAATTCATTCCATCATATGTAAATAGATTTTCGATAGAATTCAAGTTTTATAGAATGATCATAACTCATAAATCAGAGAATGATTATTTAAACTATAGTAGTGCGAAGCATCGTATCTGAAGGTGCCAATTCATCCATACTTTTAACGAAAAATCACAACTTGAAAATAAAATAACCACTTGTACCTCTACATACCTTAATTTGAAGCTTTGAAATGGGCAAAATTAGAGAGTGAAAGTTGTTTTCCGATGAAACGTAGTTAAAAAAAAATCCAGCCCTCTCATTTTTTTTCTCTCTTACTTTTGGAGATTTTTCTTAATTGTGTATACCTCCATTTTGTACATTGTAAATAGAGACATATAATGGAAGGGATATGAATGATTAGGATAAATTTGAAGTTAAATCCTTGAAGAAGAAATGTTGGTAGAATATTAACAAGTTAATGAAGATCAAAGAAAATTGTAGTTTTCATTTCATGCATGATAAGTATAGTTTTTACGCTTATTCGTAGTCATAAATGATGATATTTTGTTTTTCTTTGGGCGAATTAGTGCCTAATTTGTTGTTTATTACTTTTAGTAGAAAAACTCATGTTTGGATGAAGAATTGAAAGAAAGAACGAAAAATGGTTAAAATCAAGCAAATTCAAAGTTCGGGGACTAAAGTTCAAATACTAAAAATGTGTGACAAAATTCAAATCGATAATTGAATATTGCTAGGATCAATTGGATGTAATAATAAGTCGAAAAGGAATGAAAAATAATCAAAGGATCTTCACAAATCGATTTCCAACCGCAAAAGGCATATTCCAAAATTTTTTAACCAGAATTTGAGACCCAATTTTGGAAGAGTAAAAGTTCGAATTGGCAAAAATTATATTTCTAAAAAATTTTGGCCCTTTGAGTTAAATTTACAATACACTTTGAATGGTCTCAATAAGATACCAGAAGAGAAAACTATGATCAAAATAATAAAGGCTATGCAGTGACATAGTCATGCGTGCGTGAAGGTAACTTTTCTTATTTGATTAAAACTATTTTAGAGGGTAATTTAGATGTTTCATCTTATAAAATAAAGACATGGGCAGCTATTGAAAGAGCTCACTCTCACCTCTCAAATTAGATCCATACCATAAAATTATTCAAGAACAATGGCAAATTCAATCTAATTTGGAGAAGAGAACAAATCTAGCAAGTGATTGAATCAACAAATATCAAGAACTTGAAGAATCATACCTTAAGATTGATAATCAAGAACAAGAATTGGACGGTGACATCTTTTTCTTGTATTTGTAAATTCCAGGTGATGTTCTTCCATTCTTCTTGTTGTTTTATCATTAGAAACATATTTAAGGAGATTTCCATTATATTTGACAATTGATGAACCTTTTTGTGCATTTATTTTAATTCAAGACAATTAATATAGTATTTCTTGATTTTGTTGATTAGTTTTGCATTCCCATCATAATAATTTGATTATAACAATCAATTAAATAATAAGTTCCTTGTTGTGGTATAGGTATACTCATAATGAGTTTAGAATGAGGTAAAACTAAACCATGTAGTTAGAATTAGGAATAATCTCTTTCAGACATGCAATCACCAGATAACATAAGCTAAATGCATGAATTTCATATGAATTCGAACTAAGAAGAGGATTGGGTAGTATTAATTGTAAGTTCATGCTTCCTGAAAAAGAGCATTGAATAATTTAGCGTTATCAATTGTCAAAATGCATAAAATTATCTATATTATGAACTAAAAGTTGAAATAAATGACAATAAGGGGATTCAAGATTCCAATACTAGCATATTACATTTGAAAACTTCACTTTTATTAGTTTAATAGATTAAAAGTAGTATACAGAACCAAAAAAATACTCTCTTGATGTCACATATACTCGAATTTAGTAAAAACTATTGAACTAAACATTATACCTTATTTCTCGTGAGAACGATAAACTCGAAACTCACTATTTTTATTACTTATACAACGAATCTGTAGGCTCACGGGTTTCAAATTAACAAGTTTTTTGGCGCTATTGCCAGGAATAACAAATTTAACTTTAGTTTAATAGCTTATATTAAGCTTGATTTTTTTTTCTTTCTGATCCTTTTAGGTTTTAATTGAAGTACCTAATCTCTTCTTGGTTTATTCTTCGCAGGATTCTATCAGATTATGCAAGATCTTCCCTACAGATCCCGAGATCAAAAGAACCTTTAAGCAACATCGAAGAGAACAGAGAATAGCAAGGGTGATGACTAAGAATCAGATTCAGGATGCACTTTAGGAAGCAGCACTTCCGATTTAGCAACTACCTCCAGTTCAGCCTATATTAGTGGAGAATTATGTGAATCTTGTACATTCACCAGTGCAGTCGGCAATTACCTACTTATCCTTCGAACAAGCCAACTTCCACATCCGAGTTGATGTCATGAACCTCTTCCATAATCATCGAGACATCGATTTTGTGGGAAAGCTTTAGAGAATCAACATGAATACAAACATGCTTTTCTTCATGCTATATGAAGTAATCAGCTAAGAAAGAATGTTGCAAGATGCATTTTGAATTCGTCTATTCCCTTATGCTTTGAAGGAGGACTCAAAAACATGGATGTATTCATTATTTCTCGAGAGCATTATATCGTGGAATGACATGGTACAAAAATTTATCATGAAATTTTTTCCACCATCTTGAGTCTATCAAATCAAAAATAAAGTATACCTTTTCAGATAAGGAGACTTTGAGACATATCCAAAAGTATATGAACGTGTTTAAAAGTGTCCAAATCTTGACATTCCTAAATTAGCACGAATATATATCTTTTGCACTGTATTGTACTCAGAATTTCGGAATATTGTACATGCTTCGACAAGTGGATCAATTTTGATGATTGAAGAGCTGAAGTATATAATTTATTTGAGAAGATTGTTGATAATCAAGCAGATTGGCCAATAGACATGTAGGCTCAAAGGAAGATAGCAGGGATGCATAATGTTGATACATTAACAGCATTAACAACACATATAGAAGCAATAACAAAGAGAATTAATGGTTTAACTCAATCTATGGACATGGTACAGTATCTAACTCCGATTTACACAGGTCGTAGAGTAGATCACATCACTGCAAGCTGTCCTTTGGCTTTCACTCACATAGGTCAACCAATAGAGGTTAGTTATGCCCAAAACTATCAAATGCAAAATAGACCTTACCCATATGTGTACCTTTCGGTTTTGAACAAACATCCCAACTACGCATGGATGGATGATTCCGATCAAGTAAATCAGATGAGGGATCTCAGCAACAAAAATGAAAGAGGCAATACTTGGAAGATCTACTTGTCAAGCACATCACCAAGATTGAGACAGCAATGCAGAATCAGCAAGCCTCTATTCATAACTTAGGGAATTAGGTGGGACAGATAGTAGCTGCATTAGCCAACAGACCACATGGTACCTTTCCTACCGACATGGAGAAGAATCTACGTATAGGTACTAGCAATCACTATCAAAAGTGGAGTCCAATTGCTAGATATCACTGCAAAGAGGAATGAAAAAAAGAGTGCGCAAATATCTACTAAATGGTAAGGAATAAGAGGAGCAGTTTGAAGAAGCAACAGAGATAGATCAAAAAATAGTTTTAAACAATCTCAACTCAAGGCAACATTCATGGTACTTCACTTACATTTCTAATCCCTTTTCCTCAAACGCTATAAAAAACCAAATTGGAGAAACAACTCACTAAATTCCTGGAAGTCCTCAAAAAGCACATGTCAACATCCCATTCGTTACATGATCCTTCAAATCCCAAATTACTCCATATTTTTTAAGGAGACGTTGACCAAAAAGAAAAAGTGACTGAGCATGAAATAATAGCACTATCCACATAGTGCAGTACGATTATCCAACACATGATCCCTCACAAACTAAAAGATAAGGGAGTTTTACTTTACCTTGCTCTATAAGAAATTTACAGAATATAAGTTGTTTGATTGATTCAGGAGCAATCATAAAATGTAATTCCATTACCTCTTTACAAGAAATTGGTATTGGGAAATTCTAAGGCGGCCTCTATTATCCTTCAGTTGGCACACAAATTGCTTAAACACATTTACAAAATAGTAAAAAATGTGCTTATCAAGGTGAGGAAGTTTAGTTTTCAGCTGACTTTATCATTCTAGACATAGAAGAGGCATATCAAATGTCGATAACCCTAGAACGCCTATTCTTGTCTACAAGTCGGACCTTACTAGATTTTGATACCAATGAGATAGTCCTGAGTATAGAGGACAAGCAGCAGAGCTTTAGCATGTAAAATCCACTTAAGCAATCTTCCTACTTTGAGGATTACCAATGAGTGGACCATTGGGAGAGCTACATGGTAGGTAAGATGAAGGATTAATTTTTGGCAAGGACAACAATAGAAACATTATCGTGTGGAGAGTCAAGGATGAATCGAAGAAGTGCAATTGGTGTTTGAAACACAAGACTGAAAATTCCATTTTCAAGCCACCGTGAAGTGCACAAAACAAAATTAAAAAAAATAATAAAACAGAGTTGAGCTAAGGACCTTAAACAATCGCTTGTTGGGAGGCAACCCAACACTTCTATTCCTTTTATTTATTTATTTTCTTTTTAAATTTAGAATAGCTTAAGATAATTTAGATTAGTTTTTATTCAATATTAGAGACTCCATCGACACTCATTTTCCCCTTAAATCTTTGATATGTTAGTTGATTTATTAGATATTTGAGCTAAGTAATGATTAATGTCTAAAAGTGCTTCAAAGATATATCATTTACAAGGCATTTTACATTATTTTTGTATAAATTCAATATTAGCCTCTAATTTCAATTCTCTTGCTATAAATTCAATTTGCATAAATACATGATTGAAAAGTACAATTAATCAAAATTCGTATTTACATATATGTCAGCAAGAGTATTATACTTCTGAAAGAGTATTTATTTATTTAATTTATTTCAAATGTATTTCCAATGTAGAACAAGTGGGACAAGTGGAGAAAAAATGTTCAAAAGTAAAAAATGATCAGTCGTCTCAAGTAAGATGCAGCTGTCTCGATAAAATGGTCGTAACTTGAGCTGTAGTTATCGAACCAAGGTGATTCAAGTTGTGTTCGAAATATAAAATATGTATCTACAACTTTTATGCTTTGCAAGAAGTCAAATTATCATCATGGGGCAGCCAAAATTACCGTGCAAAATCCAATTTTGTTACCTACTGGATACAACTTTTTGACCTATGAGAAGTACTCATTGTTTTGACCATATCTAGAGTTGTAGAGATCCAATAGACCTAATATTTGCACCAATGGAAAGATAGCTCAAGTGGAAACAATTATCTGTTGATCAAAAGTCCAAATTCACTACAAAAAATATCTTAAAATCGGTATCAATTTGCACGTTTCAGTTGTCTTCAAGCTAGAGAGAAACAAGTTGCATTGTCCGCTTGCATGTTGGATGTTCCTTTGCCTATAAAAGAGGACCTTGGCCAAGAGTCTGGGGGCATCAATTCCTCTTCATCATATTCTAGTTTCCTTTATTTTCTTTGTAACATCTCATTATGTATTTCTAAAACTTTAGCTAGAGCTAGGTGTGAAACTTTGGTGAATGTGTAGTATTGTCTTTGATCTTTCACTTTGTTCTTCAATGTGTATCTTCTTACTTGGTTGAAGAATATTTTCTACAAATGATTTAGGTTTATTAAAGACTTTGTTTTATTGTTGACAAATTTTGGCACAATAAATGCTTAGATAATCTCTACATACCAACAACTTATTTTGACATATTTTCTCAAATAATTATCAAGAACTATTGTTTAATATATTTGTGATCAATGTTCTATCTTCCATATGAGACCACTCCCTAGTTGATTTTCATATGAGTTAAATAAAAGATCAAGAGTAATTTCTACTCATTTATTCAAAGTGAATCCCCAACGCTATAGTGTTCTTTTTCATAGTATTTCCACCAATCATTTACCACCCATACACTAGCGTATTTCCTTCCAATTCCCTGCTGTTCAACCTTGGACTTTCGAATTTAGTATTTGAGACAACCTGCACTTGGGTTTGCAACCTTAAAGTTGTAGCAAGTAACACTTATTCAAGGTATTTGATCTTTATTGTTTCATCTAATCGCATTATATAGGAACATGACACCGCGAGACACTTAAATCAACCATAACCAAGGAAACAAGAGGAGCAATAGAAAAGCTAGCCATAGGATTTCACGCTATATTAGGAAAGTGCTTTCTTCATTTTCTTTTCCATCCCTTTATATGCAGACTTATGATTTTGGACAATATCTAATTTAAGTTTGTGGTTGGAAACATGACTTCTTCTTTTTTTGTGCTTTTTATTGCATTATGATATTTAGAAAAATATAAAATTTTGAAAAATTTCTAAAATATTTTCTTTTTAGTGTACTTATGTGAGTTAGTTGGCCTGACTGACAATGAGAAATATATTGAATTATAAATTGATGTATGAGTGGTGAGCAGGATGCATGCTTAGGTTGATTTTTGCTTTTCCATGTGAAGTTTTATATATATTGAGCATATAACTTAAGTTAACAATAGCATTGCGTAGGAATGAGTTGATCTCATAATTAGATAAATTGAAATTGTGGATTATAGATGCTAAACCTAGAGCCGCTAAATTTTACATCCTCAAACCTAATTTAGAATAGTTTGGGGGATTTCACTGTTGTAGGAAAATGTTGAGATAAATGACGATTCCATATGTGAAAAATCATGTATGAATTGTCTAAGATCAATGAGATAAAATTAGGCGAAGTCCCAAGTTAGAGGTCAGTTTACTTGGATAGATGTTTAATAAGTGACATTTCACTAATCAAGGCATAAAAAATTTTATTTGAAAATTTCTCTTTGTATCCTTTACAACTAGATTTATTGAGTTTGTAAAGGTCTTAAAACTTGTTGCTGTAAAGTCAATTAACTTGGTAATCATCGGCCTAAAATTTTTTAAATGGATAATTTAGAAAGCTTAAGTGGAAGAATATTGAAGAAATTGAAGAAAAATATAAAAAAAATTAGAAAAAGCAAATGCATGAAACAAAAAACCCACCAAATGCCTCGATTATATCTCAAACACTTATTTAGGTAAATTTGACTACTAGTAAGGAACTACTCAGTTAAGTCCTGGAGACTTGTTTATTGACTTATTGAACTGTAATTGCTGAGATTTATCTAAACTTGAGAGGTAAGGATAATATAAAATTCAACTTTAGATCACATAGTTGAAAAGAGAAAAATAACAAGTTTGGGGGTGTATAAATCTTACGAGTATAGGTTGGGAATGGAACAACTTGTGTAATCTTGAAGCTATACTTCATTCTTCACACACACACACACACACACACACACACACTTACACGCGTTGACTATTCAATGGAAAAGTAGACTTTGATTTCTATATTGTGATCTTATGCTTAGATTTAATGTCATGATTTCAATTCAGAAATAAAATACCGGCTTAGGTACCTAAATATTTTCACATAAAATGTCGGGTTAGCTACCTAAATATTTTCACATGTTTGCATGTTTGTTCTATAGTTTGGTTTTAGTTTTGTTTCAGAACAAATGAAGATTCAAGTTTGGAGGTTTATGTAAGTATTATGCCCTAGGTCCAATCAACTTTAGATATAAATACTTTTATATATAATTAATGCAATTAAATAGCAGATCTATTATTTAATTAATATACAATTAAATAAATAATATAGTCCGTAGATTCAAATATTTGTAATTTGTTAATCACAAGGAGTTGTGGTTGTGAGATACAAATTACATCTAATTGAATCTTAAATCATCCGTGGTCGTAAGTAATAACGAGATACGGATATCGTTATTACGGATAGACCATCACGTGTGACATTTCTTACTTGTGAAGTAAGTAGCTGATCTCACAAGCTAAAGTGTGGTGATACTTAAATGAACACGTGGATGTTTTGTTATATAACAAAACATTGGAGACCTGTCGAGAGATTCCACATGGATAACTATCTGAGTGTCAGTGGTTAATCTCTAACGTTCGGTAGTGAAATTGGTCCTTTGACTTGAGGTCGTCATGGTACCTTATATGAGGACAGTCATACTTTGGCGGTGTTGAATGTTGCTCTGAAAAGGGTCACTAATACGACATCGTTCGGGTACGTCAAGAATCGTATGAAGGTTGTCATTGATCAATAAAGGATTCGTCACTCTTAGATAGCAGGAGATTATGATCTGCGTTTCATTCAATTAAGTCGATGATAAAATCCTTGGCCAAGGTGTACTCATAAGTCGAAAAGGAGTTTTCGACTTATATTGACTTAATAGTTGAGTGAAAGATATGATCGATGATCGAGATTGACACAATTCCATATCTCGTAATTGATCGGATCATATTGATGAAGGGATTATAGTTTCACGGTAAACGAACGAATTTGATTTTGTCATACCACCTGATATTTTCCGTCACATGTATTGCTCTGACACATTGCTAAATGTCAATCAGGGACGGCGAGTGTGAATTGATGATAAATTAAAAGGGTGTTTTAATTTATCAATTTTGATTATATCAAAATAATATTTCACGTCGTTAGGTATCGTGGTCGGGAACCTAAAGGGTCACACACAAAAAAGAATTGGAAGATTGCAAATTGCCAATTGGTTAATTTAACAATCGTTGGATAAATTAATTAATTGGATTTGTTATTTATATTCCCGAATTAATTAATTGGATTAATTAATTCACGGACCGGGTTTAATTAATTTGATTAATTAAATATTGGATCGGACCGGACCGAGCCCGTTTGAGTTTATATAAATACATGGCTAGAGTTTGAGATCCATATGGTTTTTATTATTCTTGCTGGCACAAGAGAAAACCCTAGAAGTTGCAATCTTATTCTCTGTGTGGATCACCGTTGGAGGCTGGACAATTGGACAGTTGTGGTGGCGAATCAAGATTGATGGAATGAAAAGAAAAGCAAAAGGATTGCAGAATTCTTCAAAGGTACAATTCTTATCACAATTTCTATCTAAACACAAAGGCGATTCCTGGTGGGAATCGAAAATTATTTTAAATTCCGCTGTGCATGTATAAGTAGATTCCCAACAGTTTAATAGGTAGAGTTTCTACACTTATTCAGAGTCCCAAAATAATGATATTTTGTTATTCTTTGGACCAATTAGTATCTAATTTGTTGTTTATTGTTTTATTAGGAAAAATTCATGTTTGAACGAATAATTGGAATAAATAACGGGAAATGGCTAAAATGAAGCAAATTCAAAGTTTGGGAACTAAAGTGCAAATACTCAAAACGTGTGATGGACTTGAAATTCATAATTGGAGATTGCTAGGATCAATTGGATACAATAAGATGTCAAAATGAATGAAATATAATTAAATGATCTTTACAAATCAATTTCCAAGCATGAAAGGTATATTCCAGATTCTCAACCAGAGTTTAGACCCATTTTTAGAATAGTAAAAGTTCGAATTGGACTTTGGGAAGAATCGTGGCCCTTCGAGTTAGTTGTTCAATACACTTTGAATCACCTTAATCGAATAATTGAAGAGAAATTTATGATCAAAATACTGAAGGCTGTGCAAAGACAAAATCATGCGCACTCGAATTCAACTTTTCTTATTTGATTAAATTTATTGTGGAGAGCAATTTGCACATGAATCTTAACCTAATCTCATCATATAAAATACAATACATATGTAGCTATTGAAGAAACTCTCTCTCACATCTAAAATTAGATCCATATCATTAAATCATTCAAGAACAAATGGTGAATTTAATATAAGTTGGATTTGAGAACAAATTTAGCAAGGGATTGAATAAAAAAATATTGAAAACATAAAGAATCAAAGCTTGGGGTTGATTGGACCATGAGGTCCCTTTCTTGTATTTACAAGTTTCAAGTGACGTTCTTCCATTCTTCTTGTTCTTTTATCATTAGAAATGTGTTTAATTAGATTTTCATTGTATTCGATGATTGATGAACTCTTTTGTGCATTTATTTTAATTCAAGATGATTAATTTAATATTTCTTTATATTCTTGATTAGTTTTGCATTCCCACCATAATTGTTTGATTATTTAGCTACCAATTAGATAATAAGTTGCTTGATATAGTGTAGAAATACTTATAACGAGTTCAGAATGTGAGAAAACTAACATGTGTAATTAGAATTAGGAATAATCTCTTTCGCATGAATACATGATTTTCATATGAATTCAAATTAGAAATAGGATCGGGTCGTGTTAATCATGATCATGTGTCTTGGAGAAGAGTATTGAATAATTTAGCATTATTGATTGTCAAAATGCATGAAATTAACTATATTACGATCTAGGAGTTGAAATAAATGGCAATATGGAGATTCGGGATTCCATTAGAAGCATCTCACATTTCAAAACATCACTTTTATTTCTTTAATAGATTAAAAGTAGTGTGGAAAACTTGATGTCACGTTTACTCGAATTAGTTAAAAACTATTGAACTAAACATTATACCTTATTCTTCATGAGAAGGATAAACTCAAAACTCTCTACTTCTATTACTTGTACAATGATCTCGTTCGCTTGCTGGTTTCAAAATAACAATGCATTTATTTGAGATTTAATGACATATATATGTATGTGTGGGCAATACGATTATTTATTTATTTATTTTTGAGGTTTAAATGTTTAACTGATCACCAATTAATACAACCATTAAATCCATAATTCTTGGAAAATGAAATAAAATCGGTCTTTAATTTAATTTTTCCATCAGTCCTTTTACTTATTTACTTAATAAAATATGGAAATAATAATACAAAATCACAAATAAAACTTTAAATCTTCTTTTACTTAGCCTCCGTTTGGCCCCCATTCTCCTTTTAATTTTTCTCTCTCTTATTTTTAACCACAATCTTTCATAAAATAATATTATACGCAAATCGAAAACTTTTCATTCTTTTTCAATCACATTTTTCAAAAAAAAAAAAAAAACCATTTCAACCATTAAAATTTGAAAAGAATGGGGGCCAAACAGGTATTTACAATTCGATTCTTTTGCAAAATAATGTGTGCAAATCTATTCTCGAAATATTTACCATAAAAAAAACAAAGTTTCATTTTCGGGTTCAATCTTTGGAAAATTACATTCCATCCTACCTTAAAAAAATTTCTTCTTAGAGATAATATGCATGGTTGCTTGTTGAATTTCCATAGGCTTAAATTTATTTAAGGCATATCGGACTAGTATTGGACTTTCATTTCTTGTGTAGGCCTAGCATAAGGCTCGTCTATAGGCTAAGCTTGTGATGCTAGACCATAATATTAAAATATGAGTCTAATTCATTTTATTTTTTGGCTTCTACACCAAGGATCCTACATTTTGATCCATGGGCATAGTTGTTCCTGCTATGAGGCAATTGAGGCTGGGGCCTTGGGCCCAAAATCTAAGGGGGACTATTTTTGGCCCAAAGTTTTTTATTTTATTTATTTTTTATTTTGGTTGTAAATATAGAGGATCCATTCCATTCATTATATATATATGAGGAAAATTGGAAAATTAGATTTTATATTTCATTCCTCCTCTCCTCTTCAACGATTATGACATCCAACTCGACCTCCGCCTCCAATCCAACTCCAAGAATCACTCGACCGGCGACGGCAACTCGACGAGGGCCTCATTTCCTTGGCCGACCCTACTTATCTTCTTTGTGCCAGTTCCCAAATCTCACTCCCTTCCTTTCATGCTTCACAAATCACAAGAACAAGAAGTTGCCCATTTTCAACTCTAAAGGCCTAATTTATTACCCCTTTTCAGTGTTTGTTACCTCTCTTTTTTGTGTCGGTCGTCAATTTACTGTCTGTCCTCTTCGATTTGATCATGGTATGTTTATTATGTAATTAATTTTTTCTTGTCAAGATTCTTGACAGAGTAAACTCCCTAAAAAATCTCAGTTTCTCTTACTTAGCCTGTTTATGAGGTTTTATTTCAGGTAGATTGAAGTTAAGAAGGGCCTTTGACTACAATTATCTCAATCAAAGTGTTGCTGTCTTGCTGATGAAGGTTTGCCTCATTTTCCTTTGGTCGTGCTTCCCAACTCTTGTGTTTCTTCTATTTTATTACTATTGAAAAAATAAAAACTTATATTGATTAGCAAAGATGTTATATATCAGTTGTCCTGTTGCTAATGATATATTTGATAAACTGCCAAATCCCAAATGGAGCCATAACATTAGTACATAAATCATACGTAGCAGTCCAGTAACCTGATTTTTGTTTTCCTTTACTTGTTCAGTCGTATGTTATTTGACAACCTTATGCACATGGTTGGTGCCATAGATATTTTAGGTTTGTTGTTTTTGTGAGATATGTCAATAGTAAGGTAAACAATATTAACTGGAATGAATTTTGTCTATGGTTTGGTTTGGTTTCCACTTTTTGATTTTGGTTTCCACTTTTGGTTTTGTACTGGTGGTTGATGCCAAATTTTTATTTTAGGCTTGTGAATTGTGACGACAGAATTCTCAGCGACGTGATTCCATCATTTTCGTCGAAATTCTACTTCTCAGGTAAGTAATGACTTGCCCTAACTTGTTATTAAATCTATTGAAAATGTTTGAAACCTTGTCAGCTTATATAATTGTGGCTTGGTCGGCTTATATGATTGGTCATTGTATGATCAATTGCACAGGCGCACATAGTAACTATATTGAAAACTTTAATTGTGAAATGATTGAGATATTTTGTGAAAAGAAGTTTCCCCAATTGAAGTTGATCAAGACTTATCTCCAATCAACTATGTCACAAGAAAAATTGAATGGATTAACTATGTTATCAATAGAGAAAGAAATGGTTGAATAACTAAATTATCTAGATTTGATTAATGTTTTTGCCTCTAAAGTATTTAAATGATTATTTGAAACGTTATTAGTTTTGTTATTTTATAATATAAGTCTTTTGTATAATATATTTAATTGTTGTTTTACTATTAAGTTTTAAGTTAGCAATATGTTGTATAATACACAACAGGTTTTGTTGAATTTTGCATTTAAGTTGATTTGGGGGAAGGCCTAATTTTTGGAGTTCGCCTCAAGCCCCAAAAATCACAAGACCGACGCTGTCCATGGGTGAAGGGAGATTGGTGTCGGAAGCCTGTTATTTGAGCAAAACACTTCTATAGGATGCATTGGTATTTTCATTCAATGATCACGGGATTTTTCCCTAGTTTCATCTACGAGACAAGGAGTGAAAATTTCCACTGCAAAGCAAGAGGATCAGCTCGGGAAACGACATACTATTGATCTAATTCCAGAATATGTACCTTGATTACAGACAAGACAACAAGCTCCATGTAAACATTCAGCTTCGTACAACATTTTGTAAAGTAGATCCATTAAAGAATCAATTTTTTTAGTAGCAGCCTCCATTTTAAGAAAGGTTGGGATGAAGAGTTTGGGGCTAACAAGTTGTTAATAGTTTTTGAAACAGTTGTTTTTGGTTAAACACTTAAAAGGATTCATGACCACCTCTATTCCTGAGGAAGAAGAAGAGGTGGGTGGGGGACAGGTGGATTGGTAGAGAATAAAGTTTTAAAGATTTGGGATTACAAGTGGCACATATAAAAATTTTAGATTTACCTTGTAAAAAAAAAAAAGTTTGGATACTGAAAATGCAATTATTCCTTTTAAATTTTGATACTTTGCTCCTTTTAACGACAAATCTGATGGATCTTGATGGTAGAGTTTTTTGCACAAAAGCTTTCAAATCTGATTTCCAACAAGTAAGGGGTGTGTCGCACATGGAAATATTTCTAGGGATGGGTATTCTGCTGTTAATTCGAAACAATAACTAAATAGGAATTTTTAGAGAAATAATATAATGAGAGAGAAAATTAATGATTCTTTAATAACCACCAATTGAAGTCATATTCTTAACTTATATAAATAAATTATTATCTATTTAAATATTTAAAAAATCTTGATTTATGATTTGAATTATGAAAAACTTCTCAAAGTTTAATATTTTCGAAATATAATTTCAAAGTTCAATAGTTACGAATTTTTGCAGTGAATCACCCAAATGATCACTGAACTTCGTAGAAAGTCTCCACGAGATTACCGAACTTTAAAAATCATCTAATTCATCACTAAATTTTGTAAAAAGTTTTCATGAGATCACTGAACTTTAAAAATCACATAATCCATCACTGACCTTTGCAAAAGATTTCCTAGGAGTAACTAAATTTAGTGATCCCTGGGAAATATTTTGCAAAGTTCATCGACCCTTTGGAAACATTTTGTAAAATTCAGTAATGAATGATGTGATTTTTAAAGTTTAGTGAGCCCGTGAAAATATTTTGCAAAGTTTAGTGATGAATTGGGTGATTTTTAAAATTCAGTGACCTTGTGAAATTTTTTTACAAAGTTCAATGACCATTTGGGTAATTCATTCTGAATTTTTTGTTCTTTTTCAAAATAGAATGAGATTCCATTTATGGACCGAATTAGGAAGGAAAAATGCAAATTAGTTGGATTTTAAGCTAAGGTCGGCACAACCTAGACTTACCTTTTAATAGTCTGGGCCATTACAAACCCAAATAATTTGACCCGTTTTGACGTGTTTTTAAGGAAAAATTACATAATTTCAAAAATTTCAAATACATTTTCAAAAATAATAAAATAGTTTTTTTATTTTTTAAATTAAGTGGACACATTTTATGACTCTTGATAGAAACTTGTTCACATTTTGTGATCATGATAAAAGTTTGTTACCGGGTCATCATCACAATCACACACAATTTATGGTCACATTCATATGCATGTCACAAATTACACAAGGTTACAGTAAAAAAAGCATAGATAGTAAAGCAAAATTACAAATTTATTCTTAGATCATACATTTTTTAAAGGGTAATTGGCACAAATACATCCCTATCGTTTGCATTCATTGTGCAAATCATCCGTATCGTTTTAAATTTGACATTTACAACCCTATTTCAACCTTTTTTTTTTTGCGAAGTTGGTCTTTCCATCTATTCCGTTTGTTCCTTCCGTTAAATATACAAATGGATCGTATTTAAATCATATCAAAAGGGTACTTTTGTCAAAGCACCATATTTTTAGACGTGAAGGCTGACACACACACAAACACACACACACACACACACACAGAGTCCACTGCCAAAGAACTGAAAGAAGTGAATTGAGCACCATTTTTGCAATTTCTTCATTACTTGCGAAGAACCCTAGTCTCCTACCCATTTGCACTCCATTCTACTCCTCCATGTAAGTAATAAATATGTAATCCGAGTGATTTTATATATTTTGTACGGAGTTCTTTGAGATTTACGCTTGAATTCATATGGAATGATAGGTATTTTAGCCAAGTTTATTCCATTTTACAAGAATACTTTTGGCTTTGAAGTTCTTAGCTCAAGTTGACTAGTTTGTGTTGTTTCAAGATTACCACTTAATACAAGAGTTTATTTAATATTGTGGTGATCATGTAATTTGCTTAAAAAAAGAAAAAGAAAAAACTTAGGTTCATGTTGGAACCCTAAATGTAGTGGATGTCATAGCAAAAACTTGTTCTTGTCGAACTTGGCAATTGACTAGGATCTCATGTTGTCATCTGATTGCATCTCTAACTTCAAGGGGAATGAGTGTTATTGACTATATAGATGACATCTACAAGAAAGAGGCATAATTTAGAACATATGCACCATCTATCTCACCCATGACAAGTCCAGATTTATGGCCTAACCCAGGTCTTAACCCTTTGAAACCACCTTTCTACTCCAAAAAGGCTGGGAGACCAAAAAAAGTAAGACGAAAGGAAGTTAATGAACATGAAGGCAGAAGTTTATCAAGCAATGTAAAGGCATCTTCGAGCAGTGTGAGTGCATCAAGTGGGAATGCAAGTAGGGTAGGTTTGAAGATGAAGTGCAAGAAGTGTGGACAAGTAGGCCAGAACAAGAGAACTTGCAGTGGCTTGCCACCACCTAATGCTACTTGAAGATGTTTGAGTTTATTGAGGTTTTTTGACTTTTAAAATTGAAACTGCTACAATCTATTTTGTGGAGATCTTATCCTTTTTTGTGTAGAAGCTCAATGCAATGTACATCAACAACAATTTTTACTGGAAAAATGGATGATGGTACTAATATTTTATTAACAAATCTTAAGGCTATGTGAATGATTCAGCTAAATCTTTGCGATATTTTACGAAGTTATTGATTGTTTTGATGAGAATACCAGGCTGGGATTTGGAGAAAGCTTTTGATTCTATTTATTTGGAAATTGATTATGCAAAAAAGACATTTTCAGCACGTATTTTTGTCATATATTTTGCTTCGGAATATCTAAATTTTTTATATGAATGAATTTGAATGAGGTGATAGTTAAATATGTGCAATGGAAATGGTACAGTTCACAATGGTTTTTTGCAGTAGGACTCTCTCTCTCTCTCTCTCTCTCTCTCTCTCTCTCTCTCTCTCTTTCTGTCAGCCTTTAAGTTCACTTGGTAGGAAAATTTTGCTTTGACAAAATTATCCTTTTGATATGATTTAAGGATAATCCATGTGTATATTTAACGGAAGGAACAAACGGAATGGATGGAAAGGACCAACTTCGCAAAAAAAGGTTGAAATAGGGTTGTAAATGCCAAATTTAAAATGATATGGATGATTTGCACAATGAATGCAAACGTTAGGGATGTTTTGTGCCAATTACCCTTTTTTAAATCACAACTTATTGTGGACACAAATTACCAACTTTATTGATCATAATTATTCAAATAATTGGTCAAAAACACTCATAATCCCAAACCACTTCACTCCACCAACATGGGCACTGCCCATATGTCATTGCCACCTCATCGCTGCCACAACCTCCACCTCTACCCCCACCATGCCATTACCACCATCACTACCTTTTAAAATTCAATATCACATCCAACCCCACAACCACAACCATCCAGAGATATAGTATTACCACCACCACCACCTCAAAATCACCATCTCATCCATCTCTATCACATCCCAACCACAACCACAACCATCACCTCTACCTCTAACTATTATCATTTCTCTTTCACACAGGCTACACATAAATTTGTAGAGGCTTGCCACCAACAAAATATCCAAACCCACTACTACCACCTACACATTTGATACACAACAAAACTCCCAACTTCGACCACGCCAAAAATCAGAAGAAAAGTCTTAAAAAAAACACCTAAAGATATCGAACTATGAGAGCCATTGATCTTCATCTACGGCATTGACCATAATTAACACACCATCATCATCATAAGCAGGTTCATAACGACCTGCATCTTCAATTCGGCCTCTACCATCAGTCTTAACCTTCATCTTTGATAATATTATTTTATACATATCTAGGACATTAAATATAGATATTTTGGTGTTCTTATGATTAATTATGGCTTAATTTCTTGCATATTTTGTTTGCTACGTAAAACTTAATGATTGAATGTAAAATTGGAAGAAATAAACGAAAATCAGCTAAAAATATAATATCTAAAGTCGGGGACCTAATTACAAATATCCATTAGTTGGTTTAGACCACAATTTATTAATTGAGGATCACTGGAGTTAAATTGGATGTAATTGGAAATCAAAAGAATGAAGCATTGAAATATAATCAAAGTATTCTCACAATCCATATTCTCGTCTGGAGATTGAGACCCATTTTTGTCATAGTAAACATTTGAATTGAAAAAATGTTATTTCTAGAATATATAGGCCTTTAGCTTTTCAATGTACTTTGAATTGTCTCAATCGCATATCGGATGAGAAAGTTATGACAAAAATACTAAATGTTGTGTAAAGCATAATCATGCAATGCGAAAGCAACTTTCTTTATTCGATTGGAGCTCTTTTAAAATCCAATTTGAACTTTTTCTTGACCTAGTTTTACCTTGTATAAATCAAGAACGTGGGCGACCATCGAAGACACCTCTCATACTCTTATATACATCTATTATCATCATCAAAGAGAGGCCGATCCATTGTTCTTGTTAGAATTAAAAGGCAATTACAAGTTTTCAAAAAATTGGAATTTCAACCTTGGTTTTTAGAGAGACAACAAAAGGATATTTAAATATTCATCATGAAACCATTGAATAGGTTCAAGATTTCAAGATCCATCCTCTTCTCCATCATCAATTTAAAATTCAGGTTATATTCTTCCAATTAAACGTGCTTTCTTATACTTTTATAATACTAGGCTAGGGTTTCTATTGCTAAGCCATAGATGAACCTTGTTATGAAGTTTTAATAAAAGTTAGTAATTTGACTCTCAATACGTGTTTATTTTTGAATGATGGTTGTTATGTTTAATACTTTTCAATTACTTGATTGCTAATTAGATTGATTTGTGAATTTTATTGTTCTCAAGAGAGACAGTAGGATATATAGTATGTTATAAGAACCATTGTGAAGTTTGATAGGGGATTGAGAAAATTTGCTATGCTTTATATAATTTTTATAGATTTTCTAGTATAAGCTTTCATGTTCACATCTTTCTTAGAGATATAGGAAGGTTACATAAGATAATATATTAAATTAACATCAAGAGATACTATTCATTAACTTAGGAATATTGATCAACAAAAGTGTGCACATATTGTCATGCTATTGACTTGCATTAAAACAAATTAATGAGGAGATTCGAAGTCTTATTAACCATCTCACATAATTTTACAAAAGCTCTCATAAATTACTCATTAGAATAGTTAGTTTGATTAACTAGTATAAATTGTTCAAACAAGTTTTGCTATTTGATTAAAGTTAACATTAATTGACACTACATTAAATACGTGATCCTCGTGGGAACGACACTCTTCTCATTACTTTATTACTTGTTTGCAATATCTACACTTGCGTGATTTCAAATGATCAATCTTTCCCATCATCATCGGTCGAATTGGACATTTGGTGGTCATTACAATAGTGATTTGGGTTGATTTGTGTGGTGCTTTGATGATATTGTAGGGGAGAGATTTATTTGTGGGTAGCAGTGAAGGGGATAAATAGATAGATCTAGGCGTGGCAGAAGAGGAAGGTGGAGGTGGAGGTGGAGTTGGAGTTGGAGGTGACGGTGCTAAAGAGAATGTGGTGATGGATGTGCCAAAGAAGAAGGTGGTGGTGCTAGTCGACGTACACCCTATGGGTGTGTGGAAATTTTGGGTTTGGGTTTGGGTTTGGGTTTGGGTTGTGGAAGCGACATTGTGACTGAGGCAAAGAAAACTTAACTAGAGTTAAAGTCAGCTGTAGTGTGGAATAGGGTGAGTAGATGGATGTCTTGGTGGAGTTGGGATACTCAAGATTTTTTAAAGAATAATTATTGAAATGAAAAATTGAAAAATATGCGTGAGTGCAGTATCCTCTATTTTTAATTAATGATATCACAGTCACTTTTTTTTTTTTCCTTTTTTTTATATATGTTCTCAAGGTGCTACTTTTCCTTTTCCTAGTAATTGTGCTCTTACCTTTTCCAAATAATTGCTGTTTCGAATTTTTTTTATATTCAATTTAGTTAGATACTTATCTTGGAAATTAAAATAACTTTGGGGAGTAGTTTTATGAATTAGATACTTTAACTTTTGTGTATTTTTTATTATTTTAGGAGAAGACTTAGGATTTGACGAGAAAGGATGAAAATGAACAATAATTGATTAAAAAAAAAAAAAAAAGGAGCAAAGTTGGACATATTCTAAAAGTGGGGACCAAGAAGTTATGTTTGAAAGTTGAAGGTCCTCAGTTGCAAATTAAAGGACTCATTCTGAATTATTAAAAGGAAACAAAGGCCTAATTACACAAGGAAAGATTAAGTTCCAACAATTTGAGATATCCTACTTGGACTAAGATTATGGTTCTCGATCCTCTTAGAACTCTATTTTAGACATTAATTAGGTCTATAAATAGGAATCTTTCATTCCAAGTTAGGAGAGGCTAGAGATACAATTTTGAGGCATAATTATACATTCAGATACATTGAATCTTCAAAATTTGTATCTCAAATTTGGGATTTGAAGGTTGAAGAACACAATTGGCCGGGAGATGTATAGGCATTGAAGAGAATATTGATGATCCATTATTGGGAATTGAGTCCCAAGAAACAATAATTGCTAAGATTCTTTTCTTTATTCTTTGTATCAGACCTAATAATTTTTTTCATCTTTTCATTATTTAATTTTTCAATTATGATTGGCTAAATAATTTGTTAGGATGAACGATGTAATTTAGGTTTAATATTGATTTAATTCCAAAATTTCATACCACTTTAA
This sequence comes from Olea europaea var. sylvestris, assembly GCF_002742605.1. Classification (NCBI taxonomy): domain Eukaryota; kingdom Viridiplantae; phylum Streptophyta; class Magnoliopsida; order Lamiales; family Oleaceae; genus Olea; species Olea europaea. The sequence continues at coordinate 6,656,174 of NC_036255.1, read as the reverse complement.
TATGTGTTAATTATTTATTGGATGTTTAACGCATTAATTGCTTGATAACTAATTGATTAATTTAGGGATAATGTGGGAATCAAGAGGTAATGTAAGATTCTAGCTCGTGCAATTGATAACTTAGGTGTTATGAGAGATAGAGAGGTACTTTTATAGGTTATACAATCATGATTGAATTTGTGAAATTGAATACTTTCACATGTGCATGAATTTATATAGAGATATGGTAAATTTGGGCATGAGAAAAAGGTCTTTGCTCAAGAGAGACTACTACGTAAAATTGATTACTCAATTGTTAATGCAAATGAAAAGGGAGCTGAATGAATTTGGATTGAATGAATGTTAAATAACATAAGCGAAATCAGGATCTCGAGCCACTTAATCCCAAAATTCTCCAAATATTAGGTTAGTTGGATTAATTTAGTTAGATTAGTATAATTTATTTAAAACATAAACGTTTGATTTGTTAAGTTATTACCACATCAATTTAGATTTAAGCTAGAATTGAAATAAAAATTGATAGTTAATATAAGTCTATGTGAGAACGATACTCAGACTCAAAACATCTACTTTATTATTTATCACAATCCGTACACATGCAGAATTAATCGAATAAGTCTTCAATGGCTTTGCCATGGACTAATTTATTTACTTTAGTTTTTGTCGTTACTTCTAGCTTTGATTTATTTTTATTTTTTTTCCTTTTTATATTGAGCTACTTGTTTTTCTTGGTTTCATTGAAAATGAGCTAAAAGATGCAATAGCTCAACAACTTCTTATGGAAGATCTCGAAATTCATGAAGACGACATGCATATAGGAAAATTTCGTGTTCTAGCACGCTTTAAACTGAAAGGGTAGATGCACTTGCCGAAATTGGTGAGGATGATTTGCCTTTGGGAGTACTATGGGGACTAAAGAGTTTTCAAGTGCAAGGTGTAAATGAAGTTGATTAGGATGATTTTTCATTGGGATTACTATGGACATTATCGAAGTCTCAAATACATCACAATCCATATAAGCAAACATACGGTTATAGTTGGAAGCAACATTCAAGTCTCTATTGGCCGGAAAGTCAAAATATTTAAAATCTCACTAATCATCAACAAGAAAATGATTCTATTCATGAAACCTTTCATGTAAAATTACCCGATATTTTGGATAGCAGGCCAACCATTCAATTCGAGGAATTAACAAGAAAAGAAGACGAGCATGTAGAGATCAAGGAATTAATCATGACAGGCTAAAAAAATAACAGCATCAGGGAATTAGCATGCAACCCTTCGACATTATTGGTTGCTCAAATATTGAGTTCGTAATTAAACCTTATGATAAGATTGTGGTGTACACGTTGAATTCGAATTGGGTGATGAATGGAAGTTATGCTATTCAGAAAAGGGCAAAGTAAAATTTTTGAGGATGGATACAAAGTGTACAAAATCAACGTAAGAAAGCAAAACAGAACCTCCAAAATCATGTATAAAATGCCACGAACCACTTGTGCAAAGTCGAGCTTGAAATTATAAATCAATGACTTAATGGGAATAAGCCCATTTTTCTGACTTTTAACTCTTTGATATTAGTAATTTCATTGCATATAGATAATACGGTTTTTATAGGCACGTTGAATAATTGATTAGCTAACAATTTTATGTTTATGTTTTTTTCATTATTTTCAGGATCTTCATCCTAACTCCACAGCAAAAAGAAAAAAAAAATTTAAATAATAAATAATATTATTATTACGATTGACCGTAGTCACCATAAAGTTGCAGTGTTGCCAGTCAACTACTGTTGACCAAGGTCAAACAAAAAAATTAAAACATAAAAAAATGAATGGAAAAAAAAAAAAAATTATGCGTGTGTGTGTGTGTGTTTTTTTTTATATGATTTTAACTTCAATTCTTTAACATCTCCCATTCCTTCACATATTAGAATATACAAATATACACAATTACCAACTTATTTCATAATCAATATTTTCAATATTTTAAAAAATATAAAAAGTTCAAGTTTCACTCAACAATATTATTATTTATAATCATGAGATTTTTCTTATAATTTTTTTTAATATTGAATTGATATAGATAGGTTAAGTAGTTGGCGTATGTGAATTATGTTTTTATTGGGATCTTGATTATAATTTCTTATTGGTTTGTTGCTAATTTTGCTTATAATCTTATTTGTAGGAAACATAGGCATAAAGAACTAAGATCATTTTTGGAGGATAAAGAAATGAAAAAGATTCTACAAGTTTCAAGATCAACTCCATCATCCAACACTTATCTGATGAGTCTAAAATTCCTCTCTTTTACTTAATTTTTTTGTTTTGGTCTTCATAGTGTTACATTGACGAAAGTTTGGAGGCGAAAAATCTATGTTTTCTTTTAATTTAATCAGCATAAATGATTTTTACGTTAATCTAGGATTAATTTGAGGTAGAGGAAAAAACAATAGAATTCGAAAAATAATAATAAAAAATAATAGTTTTATTATGCATACTTTTGTGTGACTTTACTTGAATAAGGTGATTCATACCCAACGATAAGATTATGTATATCTAGGATCAACACTTGAATCGATTCATGTGAACTCTCGAAAGTTTAATTATTACTTGAATTCCATTATGTTTACTTGGCTTTTGTTTAATTTTAAGCACACTTTCATTCCTGATTGTACTTATGTTAAATATGAGTTGAGTTGTGTAAATTCATTACCTTGAAATCTTTTAAGACCACAGTAATTCATTATTACACTAATAACCCCATTTAGAATAACTTAGAGGGGATTACATCCATCCAAAATCAAGCACATAATTACTTTACTATTTCTCCTTTTTTATCGTTGGCCTAAAAAAGTGGAAGACATTGCACTAACCAAGACATGTAGAAAAAGGTTACCTACATTGTAGTGTGAAACTATTGTTGAGTAATTTGGCCCGATTTATCACCAATGTTTAGGAGATAATCTATCTGAGAAGAAGATTATCTATAATATAGAGTGAAAATTACCTTTGAAAGTAAAAAAACAGCCCAAAAATAGAAGAAGGGACAAAACAAAAAGAAAAGTAAAGTAAGACAAACCAAAGTGTGTTAAGATAGCAGCATAACAATTATAAATGCTGCCTCTATCCGGCTAAGTCTTGGTCATCAATTGGAATGTGGAGAATGGTTAAGTTGATGATGAAAATAAGACCAATATCACTTATTTAGTTCACCTTCGGGAAAAGAAATTGAAAAATCAAGAGAGCAATACAATTGATGAGAGATTATATTCATATACTTGGGAATTGGTTTTGTTTGGGAAAATAAATTGTGGAAGTTGAAATACATGATTTGATTCGAGTAGTATCGGTGAAATTGAGAATGTTTAACGTCCACATTCAAAAGCTAAATATAAGATATGTGTTGTACATACAATAGCATTAATTCTTGTATTTCATTAACTTGTTTAAATTTTGTGATTTTGAAATTCATTTTGAGGAAACATTGAATCAATTTGAGTGTATTTGTTTAGAATCTAGTTAAGTTTCTATTTTGCTTTTTTCTAGGAAGAATAAAGGTTTAAGTTTGAAGTGTTTGATAAGTGTAAATATTACACTTATCTTGGCCATTAAATATAACTTTTGGAAGTAATTTTATGAGTTAGATACTTAACTTTTGTGTGATTTTTATTATTTTAGGAGAAATTTGGATTGGACGGGAACAGATGAAAATGAACAATAATTTGCAAAAATGGAGCAAAGTTGGACATATTCTAAGAGTTGCGAACCAAGAAGTTATGTTGAAAGTTCAAGGACCTCACTTACAAATTTAAGGGCTTATTCTGAATTAAAAGAGCAACAAAGACCTAATCACACAAGGAAAGATTATATTCCAACAACTTGAAATATCCTACTTGGACTAAGATTATGGTTCTCAATCCTCTTAGAAATTTATTTTAGACCTTAATTAGGTCTATAAATTGGAATCTTTCATTCCTAATTAAGGGAGGCCAGAAATACAATTTTGAGGCATAATTACACATCCAAATACATTGAATCCTCAATATTTTTATATCAAATTTGGGATTTGAAGGTTGAAGAATACAATTGACCGAGAGATATACAAGTTTTGAAGAGGAGATTGATGATCCATTGTTCAAAATTGAGTGCCGAGGAAGAGTTAATAACTTAAATGGTCACTGAACTTTGCAAAAAGTTTTTACCGAGTCACTGAACTTTAGAAATCACCCAAATCATCACTGAACTTTGCAAAATATTTTTACAAGGTCACTGAACTCTGTAAAAGGTTTCCACGGAGTCACTGAACTTTAAAAATTATCTCATTCATCACTCGACTTTGCAAAAACTTTCCCAGGAGTCATTGGGTTTGGTGACCCCTGAGAAAGTTTTTCCAAAGTTTAGTAACCCCATGGAAATTTTTTGACAAGTTGAGTGATAAATGGAGTGATTTTTTGAGGTTCAGTGACCTCGTATAAACCTTTTGCAATGTTCAGTAATGATTTGGATGATTTTTAAAGTTTGGTGATCTGGTGAAAACTTTTTCCCAAGTTCAATGATCATTTGAATTATTAACCCGCCAGGGAACAACAATTACTAAGATTCTTTTTGTAATTCTTTGTACAAAGCTAGTGATTTTTTTTCATATTTTTATTATTTAGTTTTTCAATTATGATTGGCTAATTTTTTATTAAGATGAACGATATAATTTAGGTTTAAATTCCAAAGATTTCATGCCACTTTAATATGTGTTAATTATTTTTTATATGTTTAATGAGTTAATTGTTAGATCACCAATTTGTCAATTTAGGGATAATACGGAAACTGAGAGGTAATGTGTGATTCTAGAAATTGAATCATTTTACATATATATAAAGTTAATTCATTTGTTAATACCTATTAAAAAGGGGTTGAATGAATTTGAATTGAATGAATGTTAAATAACCTAAGTGAAATCGAAATTCCTAACCACTTAATCCCGATAGTTTTCTACAAATTATGTTAGTTGGGTAAATTTAGTTTTGATTAATTTAATTTAGTTAAAACATAAACATTTGATTTGTTAAGTTTATATCACATCAATTTAGATTGGAGTTGGAAATTGGAATAAAAATTGAACGATATTCGAACTCAGACATCTACTTTTTTACTTGTCACAATTTGTAAACATGCATAATCAATTGAACATTCATACACATCATATAATTTAAAGATTTTTTTTGAATGATTAGTATGACATGCTTTTTTTTTTTCTTTTTATTTATTGTCATTTTCATTTGTCAATGTCCAATGATAGAAATGAAATTTAGAAACTATAATAATTCATATTTCTTATGATATTTTATTTATTAATGTGTCATATTTTAATGTCTGAAAGATATTAATTTAAAAATAAATCCATTTATTCTAAAAAAGTTCATAAGAAAATATTTAATTTTGTAGATTTTTTATAATGAAAAAATAATATTTAGTCAAATATTATATGTACATTTAATTCATGACAAATATTTTTCTAGTTATGCCGCCGAACAATTAATTTGATGTTAACAACATTTTTCTGTTGACAACCAATAATCATGTCGAAAGCACTCTAAATAATTGCTTATGGGTCGATTTTAGAAATAAGTAAGTTAATTAACTCATCATATAGAGATTGTTTGGTATATATTTTAAACCAATTAAAATCAATTTTTGACCGTTATTTTATTATTTCCGCCATCATTTTTTATTTCTTCTCTCATAGTTACGACCCATTTTATTTCTAACGGTCAAAAAATTAATTATCAAAATTCCTACTGAATAAGCACATAATTTTGAGTAAAAAGGTGATTTCTCACTTATGTTGAGAAATAAAGTTTATTTAAAAGGAAATTTAACGTGCTTTGAATAAATTGCACTTGGACAAACACATTAATCTTAAGTAAATAAAACAAAACAACAGACGGAAAAAGTTGTCCATTGTGAAACACATCGAATCTTTGATTAACCGAAGTGGCCGGACAATCACTCTCCAAAATCTTTTCTGTCTCTTCCTTTGACTCTTTTAGGATTTTTCACGAGTGAAATATATGTCAATAATTCGAAAACTTGGAGGAAAATAAAATAAAATACCTCAGTTAGATTAAAGAAATTAGACACACTTCGTAGAACCTTTAAGGTTCAAGTCACGTCAAAACTTCAAACTTCAAGTCACTGTTTATTGAATGATAATCACAATACAATACGTGTTCCGATATTGAATTCCGTCTCAAAAAAATTAATGTATTAAAAATAGTAGTCAAATTCTCTTTTAAACTCAAGATATTTCAAGTCTAGTCGACAAAAATTTTTGTTCATCTTTTTTCCCGAAGAAGTATCATATCATCTCAGACTCTTCAAGTTATAATCTAATCCGTCCATCCCGCTTCAACTTTGGAGGATCACATGCTTCATTAAGATCTAACTCTTCCACTACGTTACAACCAACAGACAATTGCCTTTAGAGTCAATGGCATTTTTTATTTTTATTTTCGTCATCATGATTAACCCTAACATACACTTTTGTTTAGATATTCTTTGTATAGACATCTTGCGATTCCACATGACTAAGTTTGAAGCATGACTCTAATACCCTTGTAATATGAGATTTCAAGATTGATCTATTAAGAAGCGTACTTAAAGTTTCTCCATGTCTAGTCGATGTCCGGCTTTTTTCAAACCTTTTTCAATATAAAAACGGATTATATCATTTGTACTTGTTGGTTTACATGTTGGTTGACACGGTCCTACCTGATCTCTTACATGGGAGAGGTCGGGGTCCACGCCCAAATGTGTGGGGCTGGACTCCCCATGTGAGAGGAGAGGTGGGCCCGTGTCAACCAACATATAAATCTCAATGTATCCATAGCAAAATCCATATAAAAACATAAAAATATAATTGCAATCTTAGTCCTTGTTGGGCTCCATTTTTTTACTCATTTGTAATCATATATTTTATGAAATTCATAATTTTTATCAACTTTTTTACCACATATCATTAATTTTCATCGAAATCCACTAAAATTTAATTTTTAGCCAAATCGATCAGGACTTTAAAGATGCTGCTTGAAAAATGTCTCTGTCAACACAAAGTTTTAGATAAATAAAAAAATAAGCTGTTAGCATCTACTTTGTAGATTTTGGAAATGCTTATCTTTTGTCGCATGACTTTGGAGAATCCGTTTCTTCGACAATTATCTGTCATGACAAAACAAGGCGATTAGATTTATTTTTATTTTTTTTTATCTAAATTTAAATTTACTTCTTTAAAGCATGTTATTTTACCTTTTTGGACATGGGATTCACATCAAATTTAACTAACATAACTTAATGCGGATATCGAATACAATGTTGAAGATAAGATCCACACGTCATGCTTTTTTCTAATTAATCAATCAAACTTTTAGTCAATGTGTAAATGGTATCACAGATTTGGAAAAGACATGAATTCAAATCTCGCTATCACTAATTTAAGAAAATTGCATATAAATCATTTGATAAGAAAATGAATTCGATCAACACCCGGACGATTTGTCAAATAGAAGATTCAAGTGAATACATGTAGCCCTTCACAAGTTAAACACATAAATGAGATGATGAAAATGGCATATCATACGTCCATAAAATACTGTATAATGATATTCTACACTTATTTTTGTTTAGTTATTCAGTTAAAATTACAAATATGGCATGGTTGTATTGAGTGAGTAGCAGATGATTTTATGAATAGAAGTTGGATTTAAACGTCTTGAATTTGAGTCGATTAATCGTTGATCAAAATGGTGAGACTATAACAAGCAAAACATGTATAGCGCTATTAAGTACTTGTTCGATTAAGTAGGACAATTTCATGGTTAGAGTTGTAAAATTGCCTCTATTAAGCTGGTAGTTGAAGATAAAGAAATTAATCAGTCCATTTAAATTGAGTATTATAGCTTTCTATGTTGTACAATGTAAAAAGATACAAGAAGTCATTTTCGATCGAGTGATAATTTCTATGCCTATACCTTAAAAAATATAATTATGGTCATTGCTATTGTAACCCTTCAAAGGTTAAAAAAACCACAAGTTGATAGTTACGTTTCAAAGTTAATGATATTTTCATTTACCTCTCTCTCTCTCTCTCTCTCTCTCTCTCTCTCAAAATATAATTATGGCCATTGCTATTGTAACCCTTCAAAGGTTAAAAAACTACAAGTTGATAGTTACATTTCAAAGTTAATTATAATTTCATTTACCTCTCTCTCTCTCTCTCTCTCTCTCTCTCTCTCTCTCTCTCTCTCCCCCCCCCTCCCCCCCCTCTTCTTTTTTTCATTAT
>NC_036255.1:6614008-6647762 GCF_002742605.1 Olea europaea var. sylvestris | reverse complement strand
CAAATATGTTCTAATTGTTACATTATTTTTATGAACAAGAGTCTTTTTAGCTCTTTGAGAATATATATCGACTAAAGTCATCATTCCATCAATTTATCATCGATCGGTGCAATTACTATTTTGTTGCACGTATATTCTCATGTCTTATCTTACACAATCAACACGTTCATTTTTGTCTTTTGAAATGTAAAGCTCGACATCATAAAATATCGTAAATCTAATTCTTACCTAACAAAATTTGTATTGTTATTGAGCGCAATATATCATCTTCAATTTCTCATTCCTCTGAACCTGGATTTCTTAAACAATCACATAATGAGCAAGAAAATAAAAGCATGTGTGTGCCACCTTTTTTTTTTTTTTTTTGCATAGAATACATTTTGTAATAGTAAATTGATGAAAAATGTGTTGTTAAAAAATTAAAAAAAAATCGAATTTGCGTGTAATATTATTTTATTAAAGAACGTGTGATTGAGAAGAAGAAGAAGAAAGAGAAAATTGTATTTTGAAAATAATGAGAATCAAACAATTGCTAAATATATCCTTAAAATAAGTAGTCATATAGAAGAGGAAGAAAGAAACTTGAGTATTTGATTAGATGAAAAAGCACAAGGCATTGTTCTGTTTAGCTAAAAAGTATGTATAAAAATTTAAGTTAAAATCAATAATTAATTTTAGTTATTCATTTTATGAGAATCACAACTTTTATATAGTAGTGTTATTTAAAACAAGTCTATGTGCAGCGCAAGTAATATTAAATTACATGTTTAATTAAATATAAGGAATTATGACCCGTCTAATAGAGCATATGATCTGGTTCTAGATAGCATGATTCTAACTTTTATCGACATTTTAAAAATATATTTCATCAATTTTTATCAATATTTACTAAAAGTTTGATTTTTATCTAAAATAAACAGGGATACATAAATCCATGGACTTGATTATTTTATCCCCACAACTCCTCTCATGCTGAAGATATTCCATATGTCTGATATTAAAAACAAAAGAGCCAAAACAAGCTAGAAGAGACTATACTTCTTTAAGGTCCTTCCAATTCCCTGCATATAAATATAAGCATTCTCATATCAACTCAACACAAGTGAGAAAAACAATAATAAGCCCGTAAAAAATAAAAACAAAATGGCCAGGAAGAGAACTTCTTGTGCATTTGATGAGAAAACTTGTGATGATCATGGGAATGTTGCCTGGGATGAGATGGTGAAGCAGACAGCAGCCTCAGGCGGAATCCGTCGAGCCCGAAAGCGATTTGTTGGTGTTAGACAAAGACCATCAGGGCGGTGGGTGGCGGAGATAAAAGACACCATTCAAAAGATAAGGGTGTGGTTAGGCACCTTTGACACGGCGGAGGAGGCTGCAAGAGCCTATGATGAGGCTGCTTGTTTACTCCGTGGAGCAAATACGCGTACAAATTTTTGGCCTATTTCTCCGTCACCTTCATCTACTCCGGCATTGCCATCGAAAATCACTAAGCTGCTTCTTAGCAGGCTAAAGTCTAGAAATAACGCGTTAGCTTCTTCATCGGTTTCTCCTTTCCTGGCTGATGATCAGGCTCGTGATCGTGATGAACAACCAAAACAGCAGCCTGAGGAGTATAGAGACGAAGAAATAGCTGATTTTTCAGCTTCCCAATTCACTGATTTTCTGAATGATCATCCCATTGATGATAGTATGATCACTAGTACTGATTATACATGCTCATCAAGTTTTGAATCCTGCATAACAGAAACTGACAATTTGGAGAAAAACTCGAGCACCTTACTCCAGCAGACTAATGATCAGTACTGCTCGATTGGAGACGATAACATAGAATTAGAAGAAGAAATTCACAATGAAGAAAACCTGAGTCTTGAGGTTGAGGATTTCCAATTCATTGATGAAATAGGATCATTTAACTTTTCCCCCTTTGAGATTGCTGAGGAGATTTCATTGGAGGGTTATGAAAACGAACCAATGATGCTTAATGAGACGATGAAAAGGAACTACGAGAGGAAGTTTTCGGCTTCTCTTTATGCATTCAATGGGATAACTGAATGCCTAAAGTTGAAGCTGAAATCAGAGAATGCTTTACAACATGAGAGATCTGATCAATTGAGCAGACTTCGAAATGCCTGTAAAGCAAATCAAGAAACGATGAAAACGAAAGATGAAGGCTACAAAACTAAGGACGGGAAGGAGAATTCGACTGATCATGAGAGTGAATTGTCACTTTGGAACTCCATTGATCTCCAACCAATATGCTTCGTTAACTAATAGTCTAGTCAGAGTCGACAATTTTAGTTTTTCTCCATTAATATTGTTCAATCTTGTACGGTCCATCCTAATGGACGAGACATTGAAGTTTTAGAGGTTATGTAACCATTCTTTATTCGGAGTTCATCAGCAAGGATAAGTTAGGGATGCTGATAATGGAACATTAAATTTATTTATATAAATTCCTATTGCAGAGAAAAGCCTTTTTTTTTTTTTTTGGTTAATGATGAATTCTTGTTTTTGGAAGATATGCCTATCAATTAATCAGTTTAAATGGAGATTCCAACATTTTAGTTACCAGCATTTCAAAATTGTTAACATATTGATACCCTTTCATTTAACTATTAAAAAATACTCTACTTAAAAAATAAAAAATAAATAAATAAACCTCCTAATCAAGAGATTATCAAATTTGCAGTTATATCCAATGTGTCCAATGCAAAGAAAACCCATTGACTTCAGATACTTGTTGTCAAATAAATGTTCTTAAGGAACTTGTAGTTGATACGTTTGAGATAGAACATCCAACAATCCTATGTGAAATGGATATTGTACAGTCAGAATCAAAGAATGTGAAAAAGAAAAGAATGCGCTGTATATTTAGCTAAACAACCTCTAGGGAGGAGATATTAGCATTATGAGTCTCTTGCTACCAATCCATCACCAATGATACCCTCAATAGAGAAGACCCCAATTCTTAAGTTAAAGCCCTTTGTCATCACATCTACACCATACTTATTTCAAAGAATATGTTTCATTTCCAATAATCAAGAATGGAGGAGAAAAAATTTATTGGAGGTACTAAAGAAGCACAAAATTGCAATTGGATGGACCATAGTTGACATTAGAGGAACCAATCTACTCTTTGCATGCACAAAATCTTAATGGAGGACGTGTCAAATACATTAGTGGGAGGTCACTACAGATTAACTTCAACTTTGAAGGAATTAGTGAAAAAAGAAGTGCTGAAATTGTAAGATGTGAGGATTATCTATCCCATCTTAGATAGTTTTTGGGTAAGTCCACTATATGTGGTGCCTAAGAAATGTGGAATTACATAGAAAAGAATATGAACAATGAGCTGATACCAACACAGTAGTAACTGGGTAGATAGTGTATATCAATTACATAAAGCTGAATAATGCCACAAGAGAATATCACTTTCCATTGTCCTTCATTAATCAAATGTTGGAAAAGTTAGTAGGTCATTCTCATTACTGCTTTCTAAACAGATATTCATGGTACAATCAAATAGTTATTTCTCCAGAAGATTAAGAGAAAACAACATTCACATGTCTATACAATACTTTTGCCTTCAGGAGAATGCTTTTGGTCTATGCAATGCACCTACAATTTTTCAGCAATGTATGATGACCATATTTTTTGACATGGTAGAAAAATAAATTTTAGGTACTTATGGATGACTTTTCTATCTTTGGAGATTCTTTTGATGACTGTTTGGAATATATATCTCTAGTATTACAAAGGTACAAAGAAAGGAATGTGGTCTTAATTGGGAGAAGTCATTTTATGGTGAAAGAAGGAATAGTGCTGGGACATAAGTAATCTTCACAAGGGATTGATGTTGATAAAGACAAAATACAGGTGATTGAAAAACTGCAACCATCAAATTCAGTTATGGGGATCAGTAGCTTTTTGGGGCATGTAGGGTTCTATAAAAGATTTATTTAAGACTTCTCAAAAATCACAAAACCTCTGAGCAGCCTATGGAGAAAGATTTGCCATTTTACTTTTCTAATGAGTGTTTAAATGCCTTTATAACACTTTCAAAGAAAAGTTAACATCTACACCAGTTATAGTGGTATCTTTCGGCTCATGTGTGATGCCAATGATTATATGATAGGAGCAATTTTAGGACAATTAAAAGGAAAGACATTGCATGTCATCTATTATCCCAGCAAAACTTTAACAAATGCTTAAATTGAAAAGGAAATGCTAGTAGTAGTGTTGGCCTTTGATTAATTTCACTCATATCTAATTAGTTCAAAGGTGATGGTTTATACAGACCATCCAGCTTTAAAATATTCGTTCGAGAAAAAGGAAGCCAAACTCAAGTTGATTCGATGGGTTCTGTTACTATAGGAGTTTGATATTAAAATTCATGGTAGAAAAGAGAACAGAAAATCAGGTACAGATCATATATTGAGGCTAGAACAATTGAAAGAATGAGATGGGGTGGATATCAATGATGAACAATCAGTGCAGCTGAAGAAAACACTGTGGTATATAGATATTGTCAACTACTTATCTAGTGGCTATTTGGATCCAAACCTTGAAGAATTTAAACACCAAAAGAAAGTAACTTTTATTGATAAGATAAAATTTTACACAATTTTTTATACACACCAAGATCTCTAACCTCATTTATATTATTTAGAAATGGAGCGCTCTCTTTCACTTGCTACAGTCTCTTTTCACTCTCTTTCTCTACTTATTTTATTTGCTCTCACTCTCTTCACTCTTTTCACCATGCATCCCCTATTTATAGAGGTAAGTTGGTGGTGACAATTCTTCTACACAAAAGTTGATTATTCTAGATAATTCCATTAACTGATTATAAGTCATTTTCCTAGAGAAATCTAGAATGGTGATGGGCAATATCTTCAATGTATTCTCTAGATTTTTCTATGGTTGAGAAGGGATAATAAAGTTGGTGAATCCTAGATGAATCTAGAAAATTCATGCCAAAGTCGGTAATGATTTTTTGAATTCTCCCCTTCAACATCGACCTTTTATTTTAACTTTTTTCATCTTCTTCTCGTCTAGACGTGTTTGAAGTTTGATGACTTTTGAAGCTTTTGATCCTTTACTCAACGCATCCATGACTTTAAATATGTCTCACTTTTTCGCACTCTCGTCTTCTTCGAAAGTTGCGTACTTGATACTTGCTTTCTCATGTCCACCAGATTTTTTTATTTGTGGTTGTAAATTTATACGTACCTTAATATCTTGTTGACTCCTTTGATCCTCCGTACTCCGTGTTGCTCTAATAAACTCTTCTTGATTACTTAGCATTCGTAAATCTTTAGTTTTTCCAGGGCTTCGTTGTGCTTTCATGATTTCCTATTGCAGTTTGTCATCCATTTCCTTTAAACCTAGAAATACACCCTCTTCGGTGTCTACTTCACCTTCTGTGGTGTCTGATCTAGTAGATCCACCCTTTGCTGTGTCTGTGTTTCTTCCAACATTTCTTCTAATTCTAATAGATCCTCCCCCTGCGGAGTCTCCCAAGATGACTCTTTATTAACCACGGTGTCATCTTCTGAGTCATCATTCCAATTATCTTGTCTTGATTCTTTAGTTCAATCATTTTCGTAATTTATTTGCTCAGGCAAGACTACCACCAACGCTGATTAATCCTTTACGCTTGAGTTTAATTTCTTCTCTCGAATCTGCTCAATTGTTACTGTGGTTGCCTCAGCATCTCATTCTTATTCACTATTATATTTTTCTTGTTCATTAGATGTTGTTACATTGCCTTCTACTAACTCCTTTTTTAACCAACAATCTCTAGCATAATGGCCTCGTTTGCCACATACAAAAGACAAGTCATTATTTCTTTGAAATTTCTTAGACGGCTGGCCTCTCTTTTCACGACTTTGTTGAGCTCCTCCTGTCTGGTAACTTCCTTCAATTCGTCCTTCAAATTTACCTTCTTTTAATTCTTTATAATTTTGCTGATGAAATTGACCTATTCTTTTGTAGCTAAATAATGATTTTTCATCTTCTTTCTTTATCAAGACTCCTAACATTTTTCTAGTTAACGCTTCTTGGTCAGCTAACAAATTTTCAAGATTAACTAATGAAGGTTGCTCGGGCCAACCTTGTATTTCGACAATGAAACTTCTAAATTCAGGTCTCAATCCATGTATAATTATTCTTCTCATTCGAGACTCTGAAATCTTACTTGAAGCATCCAACTCAAAATTTAACGTTAAAGATATTTAACTTTATTAAAATATTGACTTAGTATTAATTCTCCTTGGGTAATCGAGAGCAACTCTTTCTCCAACAATTGCAACCTCAAGTCATTTTTTCTCGAGAATAGTGAGTCTCATGCATCTTTTGGTGTAGTCTTGTCTTTTATGTGCTCTAACAACTCTTCTTCGATTGTTGTCTTTATAACAAACAAAGCCTTGCCCGTTTTGATTCTCCATTTATTCAAAGCTCCGGCCTCTTCCGGCGGCATTACATCACTTCCGCCAACTACCTCCCACAGGTCTTGCTTTTGGAGACACGACTCTATGCAAGTTTGTCATGTAGTGTCATTCTGATTATTGAGCTTCTTTACTCCGCCTACCACTTGTAGGTCGCCTATCATGACTTGACTTACCTCCTCGTAATCAAGCAAGCTTTATAAAAGGTTCACATTCTCTTTTTGTGCAGTTTACTAGAAGCTCAAAAAATTTTCCTTGATCGTCTTGCTCTGATACCACTTGAAGAGTTTAAACACCAAAAGAAAGTAATTTTTATTGATAAGATAAAATTTTACACAATTTTTTATACACACCAAGATCACTAACCTCACTTATATTATTTAGAAATGGAGCACTCTCTTTCATTTACTACACTTTTTCATGAAGCTAAATATTATTATTGGGATCATCCAAACTTGTACGAACAGATCAGAAGAATAGGTAACATATCAACCCGTCATTAGACGCCATTAAACAATATTCTAGAGGTAGAAATCTTTGATTTATGGGGTATTGATTTTATAGGAAGTTTTTCATTGTCCTATAACAATCGATACATCTTAATAGTGGCGAATTACATATCAAAATGTGTAGAAGTCAAGGCCTTGCCTTCTAACGATCCAAAGGTAGTGGTGGTAGGCTTTATAAAGAAACATATTTTCAACCACTATGGGTCACCTAGAGCTATAATAAGTGGTGATGAAACTTACTTCTGCAACCGGCTATTCAAGACAATGCTTCCTAGGTATAGGATACAACATTGAATTGTCACACCTTATCACCCTCAGACAAGTAAACATGTTGAAACTTCTAACAAACAATTGAAAAGAATTTTGGAACTCACAATGAATACATGTTAAAAAGATTGGTCCAAGAAATTGGACGACACTTTATGGGCCTATAGCACCACTTAGAAGATGTCTATTGGAATGTCATCATATCAAATAGTGTTTGAAAAAGCATGCCACTTACCATTTGAGATTCGATTGGAATATCACATATCAAGTTCGAATCGAAAAAAGTTATGCGGTATTTTCAATCTCATATTAAGACTCGATTTTGGCATAGAAAATTATCAAATTTGAAAATGATACCTGAAACAAAGTTGTAGTATTTGAGTTAACTTTTCAACGCATCTTGAATCGCTTCAATCAGTTATTGGGAGAAAAAGTTAAGATAAAAATACTGAAGGAATTGTAGTCTGATTTCATACACGAAAGGTGGCGCCGTAGGGCCGCCTGCGTGCGTCTAGAGTGCATTTTTTGCCCATTTTGAAATTCATAAAAGCCCTATTCGACACAAACGTGGAGACACATATAAATACAATTTTTTCACACTTTGAAATGGGGGATTCCACACATTGGAAGGCAAGAACGCAATTCAAGAATTAGAGAGCAAATTCAAGAGAAGAAAAATAACAATTTAAGGATTGGAAATCAAGATTTGGAACGAGAAGAACTTGGTGTAAGATTCATCCACTCCTCCACATCTAATTCAAAACTCGGTAATGGACTCCACTATTTTTATTTTATTTTTTTCCCTCTATTATGAATAGCTAAAATTCTTGTTATGGCGAATAATATTATCTACTTGGGACTCTTTACATAATTTATTCAAGATTCTTGTTCTTTATTCTTTCATGTGTTAATTTTACTATGAGTTTAATGCATTGAATTAATTGATCAATAATTTAATGATTCTGTGTATCTTTTACAAATCGAGAGATGAGTTTAGGGATTAGACCATATAGTAAAATTTGGTAAATTGGTAGAATGAGTAGAGATACATATACTAATTACTGCGATCATAAACACCATCATCCCCAATTCTCTCTCAAACCTTATTTCCCTTATTCTTCCATTCATCTATTATACATGCAAATCTACTATAGATATCACAAACTCATCATCTCAAACATATTAATTTAATATATCTCACACCTCAAAATCAAATCTCTCTCCTCTTTCCTTCCAACATATCAAGTTCTACTCAAAACTCAAATTACACCTATAAGCTCCAAGATTCACTTCCAATACCTTCAACTTAGTGAGCTTTCTATACAAGGAATAGTAAGTATCTAAACTTTTCTTGGGCATTTTTTTTGATAATTTATATTATAATACACTTGGTGGTTGGATGAAGTACAAGAAGTTCTTTTAGATTTTGGTACATTGTGATGGTTTTACATTTTAAGATGTTGAATTTATAAAGGGGCTAGTTTTAGAGAAAGTTTGGGAGAATTCTATGTTTGAATTATGAAGGGACTACGAGGTGTTTGTTGAAATTCCTAAGAGAACTTAAATTCCTTTAGTGTCATATTTTGATAATTTTGATTACTTGCTATAACATTATTAAGGAATGAACAACATTATTATGGGGTTGAGTAGAGGATGGTGAATTGAACTGTGGTTGATAATGTGACGTTGAGGAGTTCGTCATATTGACTGGAGTTTGTAATGACTTATTAAGAAAAATTTTGGGTTTGCTTGTGGTGGTTGAAATTGATTGAAATTGTTGTTTTTTGGGGCTCCACATGCCACCTAAAAAGAAATTAAATCATCTGCCTCTTTTTCCAACTCTTTTGACAATAGTTAATTTATGAGTACCGAAGCAGAGAAAAGATATCAAGAAATAGTAGTTCACAAGAGTTGTATTCCAAAAAGGAGTTTTGATAATCTTGAACTTTATATAAGGGAGCTGATTTGAGGGTCAAAATTGAGAGTTGTTTACACAATAATCGCAACTGAGGTTGATACCAGTGGTGCGAAAATTTTACGCTAATGCTGAGAACCATAGGGATTTAAAAGTTTATGTGCAGGGCAAGTGAATTCATTTTAACAGAACCTCAATCAATAGGTTCTATAGATTGCTAGATATTGATGGTGATTTATCGAAACTGCGTAAAGATGGGACAGTAGACTCGAAGGTCATAATTCGAGAGTTGGCCAATCTGGACATTTCATGGAAACGATCAAGCACCGATGTCACTAATTTTTTGACCCCTGGCATGTATGCTAAATGCAAAGCATAGCATTATTTCATATATGCAAATTTTTTGCCTAGCAGCAATTTTAGCAAAGTAACTAAAAATCGGACATTATTGAACTATACCATTCAAAGGGATCTCAGTATTGATATGGACACGATTATTCAGACCAATTTTCTACACATTCTTAAAGGTTCTAGAACTATAGGTTTGGGTTGCCCTTCACTGATAAATGCTTTATGTAGAGAAAGAAGAATTGTGACATCCCTCAGCATAGGAGGTAGTTCATATAAAGTAATAGCAATTAAGAAGATTATTTGACAATTCACTAACAAGCAACTATTCGCAAGTGTCTCAGCCTAGAAAACAGAGATATAGCCATCCCTCTCCTGTCAACCTTCATTTGTCAGTGAGTCAAATAAGGACATTTTTAGTTAGATTGAGGCTATGCAGTTGTAGCTCACACAGAGGCAGGATGACTTAGAATTGAGGCGTAAATCGAGACATGATTGTATCCAACATCAACTTAATCAATTGCAGGCATTAATGAACGATCAATATCAGTAATTACAGAACTCAATGCATATGGAATATCAATATCAAAATGAATTCTTCTCATTCTTGGCCACTGCATCTGCATATCCTCACATGACATTCTCTTGACAGGCAACATTTCATATCATCCAGACTCCTTGAACCCATCTCACCAAAGTGATAACAGTGACACCAATTGAAAGTCCTAACCCTCATTTGTATTTATTTTTATGTTGGGGACATTGTATATTTTAAATTTGGGGGTGAATCATCAATTGTTAATTGTTGTTATCAGTAGTTTAGTATTTTGTGTTGTGTGATATGATTTCATTTCATGTTTTTTGTGTGAAAAGAATTCTTTTTTATGCATCATTGTGTAAGTTTGATAGTCTTGTTGGCTAGAATGAATGCATTTGAGAGCATGTATTAATTTATGGATTGTGAGTGAATAATGTGCTTAAGTTAAATTTTCTACTTATCCATATGAAGCATGGCACTATTTATGCACAACAATTAAGTTTAGCATCGTACAAGAACAGGTAGATTCATATGCATAAGCTGAATAAATGACTTAGGTGTTTAATCCCTTAATCCATGGTTCAATACATCATTTAACCATATACACAATAATTAGGGGTGTTCTAGCCGGTAAAAAAAATAATTTAAGATTGTGATAATTTCGTGCATATTGAAAAAGATTATGTAGAGTATTTTTGACTTTCTAGTATGAGTTTAATAATGACCAAATGCTAAGAGATTTAACTCCTATAAATTTTGCTTGTCTTTTATAGAAAATAAGCATTGTACTTATTTAGTTTATTTCTCACACCTGCATCTTTTATACTCAAGTTGGTAAATTTGTAGGGGTATTTTGAAACTTGGTACCCTTTCGTATTCAGAAATCAGGGAATTATCGACTTGAAGCTCATTACAGAGGTCAAGAGGGGAAAAAAGAGTGAGGTTCAAAATTGAGAAAAAAGAGAGATAATAAGAAAAATTATATACAAGTGCACAAGTAAGGGCTGATTGTTGGGGGTACTTAAATAACTAGTGAGTTTGAATCACTTAGTATAAACTTGATTGTTCAAAGACTCATAATTTGGAATAACCATCACATGAATAAATTGTTGACGTTACCTGTGAGATTTAGCCTAATTAGAATGATGTAAGGAACTTATCAGTAAAACTAAATTTTAGAATTATACCTTGGGGGAGAATGAAAGAAACAAGTTTGAGTACGAGTGAATCTTATGAACGAAGAAAGAAAATAGTTGACTATTGAGAGTTGGGAATTGAACTAAATAGTGATTGGATGACATTACACTTGATTGTTCACACACATACTCATTTTGCACTAGATAAGTGGTAGTTTGGCTCTTGCATTATGATTTTGAAGTTGTTCATGAATGTAATATAATGTTTTCAATACTGAGCTAAGAAGCAAGCTATCTGATCAAGCTTTTGTTTGTGTGTCCTTAGTTATATTCTTTTCCTTTGTGTTTGCTCGAGGGCTAGCAAACTATTAAGTTTGGAAGTATTCAACAAGTGTGTTTTATTCACGAGTTTTATGCTATTTTAATTTGATTATGTTTTAGATCTTATGAATATTGAACGTTTTTAATGTGTTTATTAGTGTTATTTTATAAGTTTGGTGAAACGGTGCAAATCATGGCAAAGTTGGAGAAACAAGGCTATTGACATAAACCAAAGAGAAAAGAGCAACAAAAGGCAAAAGAGTCAATTTTCTACATTAAAAGAGAAATCAAGAGAGGCAAAGGACCGAGAAGTGGCTCCCCGATGCTATCAGAAGACACGGCGCAACAGAGATGTGGTACATCTATGCTTGACATGATAAGGATTAGTGAAGGAAAAAACACAAATTTAGCAGTAGCAACACAAATTTAGGTCGAGTGAAATAATAAAAAAGGTCACAAGTGAAAAACCTATCGTTCGACCCAACTAACACCTAGAGGGGGGGTGAATAGGTGTTCTTGCGGAATTAAAAACTTTTTGAATAATTCATGCAACAAATCACACAAATTATAATTTGTCCAGATTAATTCACGTGCTTTATCTACCTATGTTGGATTACCATTGACAAGTAAATAATTAAAGCGGTAAAAACACAATAAACATGTTGACGGAGAAACCCAACTGGGTAAAAACTCAGGGCACAAGCCAGTAGAGATTCACTATTGTAGAAACCAACTTAGAGCACGCCAGACATCATTGACACTCTCAATTTTCTGACCTCCTTGCTGTATGAACTCAAGACCCTCCTGGATTTCACAGATCCGTGCTAAATCCCAGCCTTGTATAATTTCTACCTCTCGTGAATCGTCACGCACTCCAGCTCTTCAAGCAAATCCTTCCCGGATCTTCAAACTGATGATCTTCTGGAAGTTTAATTGGAGTTGTGAGACAGGTGTTTTGGGGTTTATGAATTTGATGTTTTTACTCAACAAGCCAAGGATTGGTATGAGAACAATGAAGGATTTCTTTGGCTTTTGATCCTTGGAGAGAATGATTTGGATTTTTGGTTGCCAAGGAATTGAAAGAATATTCAAAGTGTTTTCAATGTGAATTTTCGGGTTGATGAACACGAATGGGACGTTTGGTATATATAGAGGTTGATATATGGTAATGTGGCAAACATTCGCGAGCGTTTAAAATTAGAATTGGTTAGGTAACACGGTCACTCGAGCGAGGTACTGGCGAGCCTCGAGCGACGGCTCAGCGTGAGTCCAGCGAAGTTGGTTCTGCAATTGTGGCTCGAGCGAGGTCAAGGCGAGACTCTAACGAAATCAAAGCGCCGCTTGCATCTTCGAGGCATCCCACACAACCCTAGACCTAGCCTATAAACTTTAGTTAATTGCAACTCTAGTCCCTGAACTATTGGACATTGACAATTTGGTCCTTGGTCACAGATTTGCCAATTACATATTTTCCTAACAACAAGCATGAGAAAAACTTGTAATTTTGTGAATGCATTGTCAAAGAAATCTGTGTTTTTTCTTTTGGTATATTTATCTCCTATAAACTTACTTTCGTCACTGATTTTTCCCAAGAGGCAATGTCTATAGTACAGAAAATAACACGTAGTTGATAAAATTGGATAAAGAAAAATTATAGATAGAATTTCATTAATCATAATATTATTATCTCAACTGATTATGTATATATATGAAAATGTTAAATATGTAGAACTGGAAGTTTCAAATCTCGAAAAATCATCAAATCATTTCACACATTCAAGTTTTCAATTAGAAGTTATTAAATATAACAAATATAATTTAGTTAAGTAGAGATATTTTTATTAATAGATAAGCATCAAACTTCCGACCTCAGTAAAACTTAAATTAAATAAAACCTCCTTGGGTTTGTGGTTGTACTAACTTGAGATGGAAGATGGGAGAGGTGAAATTTGAGATATGAAAGGGTTTAAATGAAATAATGGAAAAATAAGAAGTGTGATGACTATTCCAAATTATGGTGCAAAGAACACTGTTTCTTTCAAATTGTTGACACTTCTTTAAACCAAATTAATGCAACACCCACAAATGCCTATACATTTTCCAACACGCGTCAAAGAATTCCTGTAGTTTCCTTGACGTCACCTTCATTCGATGTTCGAATGTTGGGTGCTTAGTCCAACCCTGCTTCAGTGCATCCTTGCATTAATTTTCCATGGAACTCTTAATGCTCCTCGCAGTTTGGAAAACTCCACGTCTCGAATTTTTACAAATTCCATCACTCCACGTCCCGGTAATCACTAAAATTTGTTGTTGTGTATGAGTACTTTCTCCACCAAATTCTTGCCATGAAATAACAAAATCTGCAACCCACACTCTACAACAATCTACAGCGGATTCACCCAAGCCAACGCTAGTTCCTCGGTGTCCTCATTTTGTTGCTTTTATGGTATTGTTGCTACCAATTTTTTCCATTTTGGGCAGTCCCTTGCACGATAAGGCCCTTACAAATAAACTGCCATAAAAAATTTTTGCTTGCCTTTAGAAGTTTTCACCATCTTTCAATTTCGAAGGTCTTTTCTCCCATTTTTAAATAACCTTCAACCCATCCAGTCACCTTTTCATCTCTGCGGCTCTGCCTTCATTTTACTTTCTCAACCAATCATCACTATCCAACCTTAATTCGACCAAAGCATCAAATGCTTTAATGGTCGATTACAAATCCTTCACGCCCTGTCGACACAAGTAGGCCTACATGGGGGTTGTAGTCCTGACACGAAGTTGAAAAATTTGTCCTCCTCGGACATGTTCTTGATGTCCAATGTCAAAGAACAGAATTCCTTCGCATACCTTTGTATTGTGTTTGCTTGCTTTAGATTCTACAACGCTTCTCATGCATACCACGCAGTACTGCAGAAGGAACTAATCCTTAAGTTCTTTCTACAACCTTTTCCCAAATAAAATATTATGACCTTTCTATAGTCTTATCTTCCTTCAACTTAAGAGCCTGTTTGGGAGTGAATTTAAGAATTAAATTTTTGATCGTTAAGAGAAAAGTAGGGTCCACTTGTGAGAGAAGAAGTCAAATATTACGGCTGTAATAGTGAAATAACGGTCAAAAAATCAATTTTTTTGGAGAAAAAATCACTCCCAAACAAGCTCTAAGTTCTCCACCATAATTTTACATCTTCCAATACATGCTCGAGATGTCTAAGTCTTCTTCGATAACATGTGCATCCTTGTTAAAATATTGCGTCATATTCCAAAGAAAATTTTTAAGTTCTTTGACACTCCGTGTATTGTCATGCGGCTTTAGCTCCGGTACTTTAATTTTTGGAGGTTACCACATAATTTTTAGGGCAAGAATAGCCTGTTTCTGCCTTCAGTGGTCCAAGCTACAAAGAAAAGATATTAGTCAGGGTCATGACGTCCCGCTACATGAATGTAAGTTTTTCATTCGTCTCAGCAACGAATATTTCAAAAACCTGCTTCATTTTGGCTAAAATCTACTCATTTCGTCTGTCTGTGTCGGGAAATTGACAATATCATCCAACATCGGGGCACCCACAAAATCCTCAAGCATTCCAACCCGATCTTTCAAATTTTGACTTGCAGACATCTCACTATTTTCCCAGCAACTTGCAAATACGGACTTGTTTCGTTTTCCCCGAATAGAATCGTACTCTAATACCATTGTCTCCAACAAGCTAATGCACATTTTTATACAATCCAGCTATAAAATCTCATGAAATTTTACTAGATATGCAAACAATTGAATAACTGAGACAAACATAAATTTACGAGAACAGTCCCAAATTTACTTCATGTCAAAACAAAGAAACATGTACAAGATATATGAAAGGGCCTACTGATACGAATAATTGCACAATTCGAGGTTGTGCACCTCCTGAGCAGAAAAAAGAGAAGAAGAAGAGAATTTAAGAATTTAAGTCTTGCCTTCTCATTCATAAATCCCTCTACATATATAACGTGAAGGAGGTTACACCCTCTTGCTTCACAATAGGACAGCTGTCAATTAGTTGAAACAGAATAACTAAAATGGAAATGCTAAGCTACTGCAATCATTTATTAATACTGATATTCCTTCAGCCACATGGGTGGTTTACGTGTCCTCTTGACTGACACGTATCCTTCTTGAGCTGTTGGTGTGGCCGGTGTTCCCGTATCATCCCCTAACCCTTCAGACTTGACATTGTCCTCAAGGTCAAAATTTGGGTATAGGACTTTGAACTCATCAAGAGGAATCCAAGAAGCATCTTCAAGTAGCAAACCATCCCATTGCACTAGTAGCTGGAGCTGGATGTTTTCCCCATCATGCACATGTCTTGTTCGAAGAATAGCAATGGGTTCAATGACTGGATGGTTGTCAATCGTTGTAGAGGGCAGGGGAGCAACATGGAGGTTGGTGTCTTGTTTGTATGGTTTCAAAACTGATACATGGAACACGGGATGCAGCCTTGCATGTTCTGGTAGCTGGACTCTATACGCCACTGCACCTACTTGAGCTTCAATCATAAATGGTCCATAGAATCTTTTACTTAGTTTGGTGAAAGGTTGTTGAGCTAGTGTAGTTTGCCTGTATGGTTGCAATTTTATTAACACTAAATCACCAATCTGAAAGTGTTGTTCGCGTCGGTGTTTGTCGGCACATTGTTTCATACGGTTCTGAGCATGCTGCAAATGAATCTTCAGTTCTCTTAACAATTGATCTCTCTTTTGCAGTGTCTCCTCAACGGCTTCTACAATAGTGTTTGGGCGCAAACCTGGCAGTAGAGCAGGTGGGGGGCGACCATAAACCACCTGGAATGGTGTGGTCTTGATTGAGGAGTGATATGCCGTATTGTAGGAGTACTCGGCCCAAGACAAATACTTGTACCAATGTGTGGGGTGATCAAAAGTGAAGCTGCGAAGATATTGTTCAAGACCTCTGTTGGTAACCTCTGTTTGACCATCCGTCTGTGGGTGGTAGGCGCTGCTGTACAGCAACTTAGTTCCACTAAGTCGAAACAATTCTCGCCAAAATTTACTGATGAAAATGGGGTCTATGTCACTGATTATCATTGAAGGGATGCCGTGTAATTTGCAAACATTCTTAACAAAAACTTCTGCTACTTTTGTGGCAGTAAAACCAGTTGGGAGGGCAGCAAAGTGAGCATACTTGGACAACCGATCGACGACTACCAATATGGCAGTAAAGCTATGTGACAAAGGGAGCCCTACTATGAAGTCCATAGAGAGGTCTTCCCATATTTTGCTCGGAATCTCGAGTGGTTGCAAGGTACCTGCAGGAGCTAATGTCTCATACTTCGTTTGTTGGCACACTGGACAAGTCTGGACATAATGCTTAATATCTTCCCGCATACGTGGCCATTCAAATTGCGATTGCACCCTAGCTGTAGTTCGAAGAATGCCATTATGTCCCCCAAGTGGTGTATCATGTAGTTCTCGAATGATTTCTGTCTTGTGGTTGGAATCCGAGCTTATAACAATTCTACCTTTATGCCAAATCAACCCTTGGTGTACCTGATGATGGGGAAATTTTGTTCCATCCTGAATAATAGCTTGTTGAAGTTGAACGAGGTCTGGCAACAAAGTAGTCTCATGCTTCAATTTTTCCAAGAGCAAACTCGTTTGATGTGTCAGTGTTGACAATGTAGGCGACCCTTCAAAATTAGCACCCTTATCATCTTTTCGGGACAGCGCATCAGCTACACGGTTACTGATTCCATGGTTATAAAGAATTTCGAAGTTAAACCCCAGTAGTTTAACTAAGAATCTTTGCTGCTCCGGTGTTTGGATGGTTTGTGTCATCAATTCTCTAATGCTCTTTTGATCCGTTTTGATGAAAAACTTCCTGCCCAATAGATATTGTCTCCATTTAGCCACGGCTTCCGTAATCGCATACAACTCTCGTACATATGTGGAAGCCTGTTGCATTTTGGAATTCAGCTTTTTGCTATAATATGCTATGGGATGCAAATCTTGGATTAGTACAGCTCCAATTCCCACTCCTGATGCATCTGTTTCGATGGTAAATGACTGCTCGAAATCTGGTAATGCGAGGACTGGGGCTTGAGTCATGGCTGTCTTTAATAGTTGAAACGCCTGATCCGCTGCTGGTGACCACTTAAAGGCATCTTTCTNTGGTACCCTGCACGTAGGTCTATCTTGGAGAACACAGTGGCCCCAAAAAGTTCATCTAATAGTTCATCAACTGTGGGAATAGGCAACTTGTCTGGAATGGTAATTTGATTGAGAGCTCTATAATCCACGCAAAACCTCCATGCTCCATCTTTCTTTTTAACCAACAACACAGGAGAAGAGTAAGGACTTTTACTTGGTCTAATTACTCCTGATGTTAACATTTCTAAGACGAGTTTCTCTATTTCAGTCTTTTGGAAATGTGGGTACCTGTAGGGACGAACACTGACTGGATTTGCTCCTGGTACAATGTGAATTTGATGGTCATGGTCCCGTTGAGGTGGCAGCTCCCTTGGTGGTTCAAAGATGGTCCGATTTCTGGATATAACTTCCTGAATTTCATCAGCTAATTCGGGCAGCCCTCCTGCTAATGCCTCACCCATTTGGCTTGTCGCTGTTAATTGATAACAAGAAGCTATGGCATCAGTTGCAATCAATCTCCTCAATTGATTAAAATGAATTGCTGTAGGCGCAAGCAGTGGATCTCCTTGAAGCTCTATGTGCTGTCCTTTCCAGTGAAACGACATGGTCAGTGCTTTATAATCCATCATTACTGGTCCCAAAAGTTCCAACCATTGTACCCCGAGTACTATATCTGCCCCCTGTATCGGTAAAACATGGAAATCTACCAAAAACAAGTGT
The DNA here is from genome assembly GCF_002742605.1 of Olea europaea var. sylvestris. NCBI lineage: Eukaryota > Viridiplantae > Streptophyta > Magnoliopsida > Lamiales > Oleaceae > Olea > Olea europaea. The sequence continues at coordinate 6,629,415 of NC_036255.1, read as the reverse complement.
TGTTGAATCTCCACTGGGACGTGTGGATAATGCCCGGTGCAAGCCATGGACTCCCCATTCCCAACCAACACAGAGAAGTGTTTAGTAGGAAGGATTGGGGATCTCAAGTGTTGTACCAGCCTTTCCTGAATAAAATTGTGAGTGGACCCTCCATCAATCAGAATCTGAACTTCTTTCCCTTTGATTTTTCCCTTGAATCGCAGCGTGTGAGGAAAATGTTGTCCTGCCATAGCATGGAAACTAATAGCAGGAGGTATTTCATCATTCATCTCTTCATTTTCCTGGGAACCTTCCAATTGCAGGCACTGATTTTCCTCCAAATCCTCGGTGTCCTCTAGCATCAACACAAAGAGTTTGGCCTTACATTTATGTCCCTTCCCGAACTTTTCGTCACAGTTAAAACAAAGCCCCTTCTCCCTACGTTCCATCATCTCTGCTGCTGTTAGTTTTTTTAACAGGTATACTAGAACTCTTGACATTAATCAAAGCATTATTTGGAGTCATCTTGGGAGTCGGTAATAGGGGTGGTACTGGAGAGGGTTTAATAGTGGGGACTAGGACTGGTCGACTAGGCCAACTTCTTGCACCAGTGTCCTGGAGTTTGTCTTCCATAAGCTTAGCTAGATTCACAGCTTGCATAAGGGAGTGAGGTTGCAGGGCACGAACCTCTCTACGGATATCATTGCGCAATCCCGATTCAAAGCAGCTTTGAAGGAAAGACTCAGGGACTCCAGTTGTTTGGTTGGCTAAGGCTTCAAATCTAGACTGATAATCTGCTACACTGGTTGTTTGAGTCAGCTTGGCAAGCTCACCTTGGATGTCCCTATACTCCGAAGGACCAAATCGAACCAAGAGGGCCTTGAGAAATTCCTGCCATGTTGGGAGTAGATTATTACGATGCATCCATTGGTACCAATGCAATGCGTCCCCATCCATATGAAATGACGATATCACTAAACGCTGATGATTTGGGGTTTCATGGTAATCAAAAAACTGTTCGGCCTTAAAAATCCATCCATGAGGATCCTCCCCATTGAAACGAGGGACATCAAGCTTCAGAGTCCTTAAGGGTTTTGCGGCGTTGACGTCACCTACGACAGCATTTTTAGGTCGAGCACCTGAAGGTAAAGATGATCCCGACACCTCAACAACAGGATTTCTCAAACTCTGTTCTAAACGACCTTCGACGGAGGTCAATTTCAAGCTGATTTCCTTCAAAATGTTCCCAAATGAGTTAAACTGTTCATCATGGGTAGAAAGACGGTTCAGGCAATCCTCCAGCGCCTGTGTTACATATGCCCTAGTCTGGTCTGCCATTTCCTCCACTCTCAACGAGAGCACCAAAATGATACGAATAATTGCACAATTCGAGGTTGTGCACCTCCTGAGCAGAAAAAAGAGAAGAAGAAGAGAATTTAAGAATTTAAGTCTTGCCTTCTCATTCATAAATCCCTCTACATATATAACGTGAAGGAAGTTACACCCTCTTGCTTCACAATAGGACAGCTGTCAATTAGTTGAAACAGAATAACTAAAATGGAAATGCTAAGCTACTGCAATCATTTATTAATACTGATATTCCTTCAGCCACATGGGTGGTTTACGTGTCCTCTTGACTGACACGTATCCTTCTTGAGCTGTTGGTGTGGCCGGTGTTCCCGTATCACCTACACACAGAATTGTTGACTCATTCAACTCTCATAATCTACCTCATTTTTCTACAAAGTTCAAAACATTTATTGGAAAGGATATTTTTCCTCGTCCATTTGAAAGTGAAGAGTATGAGTAAAAGATAAACTAGAACTCACGAGGTCCCTATCACGAATTTAGTCATCGTACAGTGCAAGATGTCTAGTCTTGTGATCTCCCAACTCAAAGCCACTAGATGATACAGACGACCATCATACAATGCATGATACCTGGTCTCGTGATCTTCCAACTTAAAGTCACTAGATGATGCAAACAACCATAGTTGCTAATGTCTTTTCTTAATTTTCTTCACGTGGTCTTTAACAACAAAGGTAACATGCTAATGTAACAGTAATAACAACAACGGTAACATGCTAAGAGTTGTCTTAAACTGTACAAGGATAACAAATGGACCCATTCTCAAATCATTGAGTAGCAGCAGCAACAGATACTCAATTATTTTCGAGAATGGTGGCCCCAGGATTCATAAATCTATAAGCTAAGTGAGCAATCAATTCCTTAGAAAGTATTCATATAATGCACGAAATTTGCACTCTAAACCACTAAAAATTTAGACTTACAGAATTTGGAGAGAGTAAAAATAACAAAATAGGGCTGGACAAAACTCTCAAAACAAATCAAGCAATTTTTCTTAAGTTAAACACTCAAACATGTATTTAAATCGAAAACCGACGGGTTCGATTCGATTATCAATTCTAGACGACGAACTAAATAAGAACCGAATTTTTCTAATTTTTTATCTTAAATAAGTCAAATTATTTTTTCTAAATAAATTTGCTAACTAATTAATTTCACCCAAATTCAAAATATAATTTTCATATTTCTAATTTTCAGCCCAAGCCTACCTTAATCAAATTCACTTAAGTTTTACCCAAACCTCTTATTCAACCATAGTGCCTTTTTGCCGTTATGGAAAAATCGAATTGGAAGCTCGACTGTATATCTTTTCATCATTATAAGCTTGCTATATTTCTTTTCCTGTAATTTTAACAATCAAATATGTTAAAAACTCGACAAAGAAAGGTGCAAAAGATATCAAGGGATTGAACTATGTTATATTGTAAGAGTTAAAATCGAACATATCATTAGTTAAATTAATGTAACGTTGTTGTAAATATTAAAAATTAATTATTGTACGTAACCCGGGAACCGAATAGAATCCAACGGAATCGAACTCGAACGGTTCCATAATTAAATTTGGACTCAACGACTCCACTAAATACCTGAACATTCGAGTTTGATTCAATTCTAAAAAGAACCAAACCGGACCATATCTACACCTACAACAAAATATGAGTGCCAGATACCGACTCCAAGGTAGAAGATTGCTTAAACAAAACACATAGGCTATCGAAGCAGAAATGGATTGTATAATCCCCCATCTTCTCCTTACCATCAAACAAGTAGAGAAATCGAAATGGGTAGTGTAATCCCAAAACAGCGTAAAGGAGCAGGATCCATTTTCAAGTACCACATTCATTATCACATGGGTTCGGCCCGATTCCATTCCTTGGACTTTGGCAAATGCAATGGCTACCTTAAGGGTATGGTGATAAAGACCATTCACAATCTTGGAAGAGGTACACTGTGCACCACTGGCCCGCGTCACCTATCGCCACCACTTTTGGAACCAAAACCAAATTAGACATCATCAAGGGTATTTAAACCGGTCGGTTCCTGTACTGTGGTAAGAAGTCCAATCTAGTGGTTGGTAATGTGTTGCCCTTTAGGGCCTATTTAAGAGTTTTGATGTTTTGATTATGACCATGTTTTAAAGTATCGATTTTGAGTATTTATAATCGAATCAATTTCGAGTGGTTTTAGTAGCAATTTTTAAAACTATCCAACCTATGCTTGAAAGTTTATTACCCACTCGTTCCGAAAGTTCCTTAAAATAATAAAATTACATGTATGTCCCTCAGTAAAATTTTCATTTTATAGCTTGTTATATGTATATGTTTTACTGATAAGCTATATTTTACTTAGAGATAATATTTTTACATATAAGTTAATATTTAACTTAAAATTTTAAATAAAGTTTAATATGTACTTGAAATTTAAGTTACTAGCTTTTACTTATAAGCAAACTGTACAATTTTAAGTTAATTTTATGTGTTTTGAATAATTTTAAGTGAACCATTTTTTACTTGTAAATAATTTTTTATAATTTATAAGTGAATTTTTATCTTATTAGTAATATTTTTATTCTATAAATAAAATTTTTACAAAAATGTAATTTTTTACTAATAAGTATTTTTTCTTATCTTATAAGTAATATTTTACTTATAATTTTTTTAAACTATAATGTACTTTTTTATAAATAATTTTTTAGTTAATATATTTTCATTTACAAGTTAATTTTGAAAAAATATATATATGTTGGTTAAGAATAATTATTTTGTAAAGGGTAAAATTAGAAAAAAAAAATATGATAAACAATCAAAATTTGCTAATTTGGTAGGTTGATAGAATCGGTCAATATTATATTACACTAATTTTGAGTGGTTTTTAAACCATCCAAAATTGATGGCTAAAAAAACTAGTAAGCATCGATTTTTCCAACGCCTCATAAATGGTGCCACCTAAAATCGATGAAAAAAATAAATAAAAAAAAAGACAAACTCCCACACCAGCCTTAGAGCCGTTCCCGAAGGTGCTATTGCAACGTTGAGCACCATGTTGGTGACTGGAATTTTGGCTAGGACCTCTGTGTTGCTTAATTATTTGCTTTGCTTAATTTATATGTTGTTTGTAAATTAATACTATGCTTGCGAGTTATTGTCAAATTGATTTAATTTACAGTTTTGCATCTGAGTTTTAACGATATTGTACATTTCAAAATGTTGCGAATGATAAATCAATATCTGTCAAAGTGGTTTACAAATTTCGACGTTTACAGATACGGATTTTGAAAAATTCCCTTACTCTACAATGACTTGTCAAAAATTGTCTAGGCAATCGAATCGAAAATCAGTAGTTGAATGATAGTTTCATTGCATATATTAAGAACGATGTACTTGACAATATTGAAAATAACGTAATTATAGAACGTTATTAAAATATGAGAATCCGTAGAAAATAATAAGATATTGAATATTTTAATTTTTTTCACAACCTTTTAGTCAGTTTGATTATATGCCTCGTAAAAGGATCATATTAATGAGTTCAGATTGAAGTTACTGATGTATTTTGACTTTTGAGATCCATAGAACATGAACATAGAGTAGACCACACTTTAATACAAATTCGTTGATCCAAGCAATTTTCGGACAAAGGACGAATTATAATATTTGTACTGATACCTAATTATCATATCTCGGACATGGATAAAATACATATATGACAATATAGAGAAAACTATTACATATTATATTAGTTTCTATGATATTATATATTCTCAAAGTGGAGTATTTTGTCTTTAGTGAAAAATAAATGCTAATAATTAAATTGGGTGCTCCAACTTTGACATACATGATCTAATTATTAGAGTTGCAAAATATATTTCCAAACAATTTCATACGATAGCTCTATAAAGTAATGGACTTAATGCAATTATTATAAAATTTTAGGGCTTAGTTGAGGTCACTATAAAAATTTTGAATTCAATTATAATTACTGTGAAAGTTGTACACTTAATTGAAGTTCTAGAATTACATTTATAAATAAATAAGTTATGGACTAATAGGACTTGAACTTTAAATGAAACTCCTAGTTTTTATTTTTATTTTTTTTAATCTTACTGTTCATGAATTTGGGCTACTTTATATCTATTTACAGAGATTTGAAGAAATTAAAAATTCTAAAAAAGAGTTTTTTCATAGTGTCCAAATGTAGAGAGAGAAATTCTTTAGTTCTTTTCTTCATTCGTTCAGTCCGGAATTAATTTCTTGATTTAACTAAAAACGAGGGCTTCACTCTAGTTATAGACTTGAATTTGGAGAATACCATAAAGATTTAAAATGTTTGAAGCACCAAGATCTTTAAATTAAAAACTGAAATTTCGTTATTCAAAAGGTGAAAGTTCATGACTTAAATTTTGATTAGGGAATTTGGATAAATTCTTATCTTTATTTTGATTATAAGATATACATAATTATCTAATTACCATTTTGAATTCTTGAATTAAAGAAAATTTTGAATTTTCGATTAAAACTAGTTCTACGTTCCAACAATTTGTATCAGAATAATCTAGATCGCTCATGTGCTTATGATTTTAGAATCTTGATTGCATGATCTTGACGAGCGATATCCAAGAATAATTGATTATATGATGATTGAAATTACTTTAAATTGTAATTAGTTCTTAATTATAATTCGTTATTTTGAATTTGTAATAAGATAGGTGAATTATGATTTTCTCATTTTGATTTAATTTTCTTTTTAATTCATGATTAAGTTGTAAAATTTTTCTAATTTTCAATTCATTTTATTTTGAAATTCTTGTGAAGTAATTGAAATTTTAAAGACAAGCAACAAATATGAAAATTAATTTTTCGATCAACGTGGTACGTGCAGATTGTCTGCGCCGCAAAGACAGCGTGCATGATGCTGTCTGCACTTTATATTAAGATTAATTTTTTATATGCACGGAAGATAAAGAAAGAAAATGAAGCAAATGAATTGAAATAAAGAAAATGACAAGTTTTTGTGACAGGTGGTATGTGTCATCACCTGTTTGATTGCTTTTTTTTTTTTTTAAGGGTCTTTTTGATTGTAAATAAAAATTTCGGGTGAAAAGAAAACGAATTTTAAAAAATTTAATTGTCTAAAAATTATTTTTCTAAAAATTATAAATTATTGTGTTTGATTAGTATAACTTTTCACATAGAAAATGTTGAAATAAAAATATTTTTGGCCTTCGTTCGACTTTATTTTACATAAAAATTGGCGATTCTAGAGATAAAATTTATTTGTATTGTAGATGAAATTTGTTTCCATTGCCAATAAAAAAATTTAAGAAAATTATCTATCTTTTGGTGTTCGTTTAGCTTTATTTTAGATGAAAATTGTCAGTTAAGGGGAAATATTTTTTTACAATAATTCTTATAATTTGTTTCCATTGCAAAAAATAAATAAATAAATAAATCAGAAAAAAATGCTACAATAATCGAGAATTCTAATTCTCACCATTTTGATGAGAATTGGAATTCCTTGAAAAGCAAGAAAAATTCTAGGAGGCATGAAAAGCTAGAAAATGAATTTTATGGAAAAATAGAGCCATCAAACAAGCAAAAACATGAAATTGGAATTGATTTTCCATTTTTCATGGAAAATTTGGGTGTATCAAATACACCCTAACTGTTAAATGAAAAAAAAAAAGGCCCGTGTTCTCATGTTTGAATTTAGGGTTATTCCAGTTAATGTACATCAAGATGGTCACCCCTCACATGTTCACGTGAGGGGTGGACACCTTAATGTGCACCTCAATATATATTAAACACAATCCTTTAAATTAACATGACACGTGTCCCCGTATTTTAAATGTGGTCACTAAATTTGTTCATCTAGCATATTTGAATGATTTTCTCAACCTCAAGGAAAAAAGACCAACTTCTAAAACATAAATTTAATAAAACATCATAACTTTTAGTTATAAAAATTTAAAGAATATCCTTGTAAAAATAAAATAAAACTTCTTTTAAAGAATAAAAAATTTGTTAAACAAAAGTTATGTAAATTTATACAATAAGAGCATTTTTAATGGTAGTGCAAATTAGCATCTTCAAAATAATAATAATAATAATAATAATAATAATAATAATAATAATAATAATAATAATAATTATTATTATTATTATTATTATTATTATTATTATTATTATTATTTTGTATTCTCATTTATATCTCGATGGATCTAAATTCAAAATTCGCTTCAAGAAAAAATATCAAAATCCACTTTTTGCCTCTTTTAAACGTCTTTAAAAAAATCGTCGAAAAATGCAATTTGCATATTTTCAGTGGAGAAATTTTCGATCACTTTAAATATCTAAATCTCCATTTTATATCACCATTAAAGATGCTCTAATGACATATATAAAATTTGATTTGTTATTTTCATTTAAGGGTATTTTGGTTTAAGCTATTTGTAATAGCAACTTAAAAAGATATCTATTTCTTTTTCTTTTTTGTAATTATTAGATCCCTGTTCGATTTATCTAAAATTCAAATTTTAAGTAAATTTTGATAAATATTAATTAAATATACAGTTAAAAAGTTGATAAAAATTATTTCACATGAAATTTGTAGTTAAAAAATAAGACCAATATTATGTCAATAAAAATGGTGTGCGAAACGTAGATTTGCAAACCACGGTTTCCAAAGTTCAAAAAACCTTATTTTAGTAAATTTTTCCACTTGTACTTTGCTTCAAAAATTGATCCAAAAGAAATAACAAATGAGCTCCATTAAAATTCCATATCAAGTCATTTTAAATTTCAGTGCATCCTCACATCAACTTCTTAATAATAATAATAATAATAATGATAATAATAATAATAATAATTATTATTATTATTATTATTATTATTATTAATTAAAAATTAAATAAAATAAATAAAATAAAAAATCGTATCTTTAAATAACTTATAGGTGACAATTAACCAAACCAAATCATGTGATGACAATTTAACAAGAAAAAAGAATGAGATATTATCATGTATGACCTGCCCATGTGAATATTGTGAAGTGATCACATGGTTTAGGGGCCTTTTTCCATATAAAATTCAAACATATTTCCGCAATTAATGCACTTGAGTTCTACAATACAAAGTTTCTCCAAGGTGGTTGAACAAATGAAAAGTTTTCAACACTACAAATCATGACTTGGAAACTTCATTTTTCAGGTCATAAGTATAGAAATAACGCTGAACAATAACAAATTTTAACCTATTTTTCTTCTTTGGTACTATCCAATGCTAACCAATGAAACAGAACACGACATTTCGTCTACGTCGGGTATCCAAACTAGCGAATTTGCTTGTATTTCTAGCGGGAACACAGCTACTACAAAAGTAGAAGAAACGAATCCCATACTGCAGCTGCTGCAAAAACAACTGGAAGAAAAATCTGACCTCTAAAAGAATTTAGCAAGCGCAGAGAGTCACTTATTTGTGGCGACAATGTTGGTGGGGGCGGTGGTTTCTCAATATGAATGGCGACTTTCATTCCTCCAAAGCAGAATCCTTTGCCACTAATGAAGTAGCGAGTCTTTGTCACGTTTAGAGGAACCACATCACGTCCAGCACCGGTAGTCCAATTGTGAAGAGGGTGATCGGAAATGCAGTTCTCGTAATCTGTACTGTTTACCTCGAGCACGTTCATCTGGTTCCTATCGTACACAAAAACTGGGAAGGAAAAGGAAGAGTCAATCATAAAAGTGCAGCAGTATCTTCTCCGGAACTAGTAAATTAGCGTTTCAATCTTTATTTATACGACAATCAAAACGCCTAGTTTGGATATCACTTTCTTCCATAACAAGAACACGAAACTTTACATCGACCAGCTGATTAGTGGGCAACGGAAATAACATTATGATTGTGTGTGGACTTTAAGAGGACAATAAAGGTCGTGTAAACAACATGCTGAAAGTTGAACAGAAATTCTAAGTTCAGGGAGTCACAAAGTTCCAACCAGCAAGAATCCTAATGAAGCTAAATAAAGGATAAGGGCACAGCAGAAATTACTTTTAGTTTTTGAGACCGATTAAAAGTTCTATCCTACTTCGAGTGGACTCTAACGAGTCGATCCACCTACACGTTCCTGCTTTTACTGCTCTATTGGGAGTAAATCGCATCGACATTGAAGCCAAATACATATTAGAAGGACTAAAGAAGATAGATCAGCAGTGACCACAACTTTTCCCTCGAACGAAAGATATGTCAATGGTAAAATAGGAAACCTTTTCAATTGGAAAGAATACCCAANCCAAGTGCAAGAAAACAAGGGAAAAACAGAGTGAGGGCGCCACGGCTCCACATTCAAGGCGTTGTGGTATCCTACTAACAATGGACAGGTTTAGGATGCCATTGCATCGAGAGTGACAAAGAGGTGGCGCACCATATAACTGACGTGGCGCTGCAGCGCCGCATCCTAGGCGCTGCGAACAGATCCATTAAGGTGCAATTCCAACCCGTTTTGAAACTTTAGAGAAAACCCTATTCTCTACATACGGTAGGAGACATATAAATATGAAAATTCTCACACTTTAAGGAGATTCACACATTGAAATGCAAGAAAACATAATTGGAGAATCAAAAAAGGAATTCAAAGTAGAAAAACATCAAGCAATTGAAAGTTTATCGCATTGATTGGAAGAGGAAGAAGATCTTGGTGCAAGATTAGTTTCTTATTCTATATTCTTATTCAAAACCCGGTGATGTCTTCCATAATAACTTCTTCTTTTTTTCTTTCATTACTATGAGTAGCTAAATCTAATTTTAGAGTGAACAATGTAACCCCTTTATTTCTTTTATTTGAGATTCTTATTCCTTATGATTATATGTGTGGATTTTAATCATGTTCTCAATGCTTTGAATTTTCTGGCTAATTATTCAATGACTTAATGAACAATAATTGCGTAGAGATGCGAATTCTTGTTTAAACCGTATATAAAATCCAATAAATTAATATAACGTGTAGAGATACCTATATTAATCGTTGTGATCACAAATGAGTTCTTAGAATTATTAGTGCATTTAACAAAGTTTGATTTGCATAAAGATATGGAATTGAAGTAGTTAATTAGGCTCAATGAGAACTCGAGAGGGGTAAATTGAATACAATAGAAGAATTCGACCGAACATTATTTTAGATTTTATGAATCTCGATTTTAGAAGTAAAGGTGACCAATAGATGAAGTTGTTCTCCCCTAACATCCATTTATTGTTTGAATTCCAAATCACTTTTTGTTGCATTCATTCTCATTTTAAGTAGTTCAATCAAAAATCACAATCAATCATTGTTTTTGTTTATTTTCATCAAATAATGGTTAAAGAAAATTGAATTAAGCGCTAAAGTATAGTTCTCGTGGGATCAACAATCTGGACTCTTAGGTCCACTTTACTATTTGTTACGATCCGTACAATTGCGGGATAAAATCGACAACATGTATATATTTTCTTATCATGTACACGCAAAAACATGTCATGCACGATGGAAAGTTCGGATGGTAGAGCTAATCGATATGCTACGTTACCAACTTCCTTAAGAATTTCTAAAGGTCCCATATAACATAGTCTCAGCTTGAGTTTCTTACCAAATCTTAGTATCATATGTGTCACTTTCAAGAAGACCTTTTCACCAACTTTAAAATTTAGGTATTTACTTCGAGTCTACATAACTCTTTCGTTGATCTTATGCTATTTTTTATGCGGTTTCTGATCTTATCAACAGCCAGAATTGTTCGCTCAATAATTTTTGGTCCTAAAATTCTCTTTTCACCAACTTCGTCCCAATTAATCGGTGATCTGCATTTTCTACCATAAAGAGCCTCCTATGGTGTCATACCAATAGTAGACTCAAATTGTTGTTATAGGCAAATTCTTCCAAAGGTAAGTACGATTCCTAACTTCCTCCTAGATCTAATATGCAAGTACGCAACATACTTTCCACTATCTGAATAGTTTTTTCGGATTGACCATCTGATTGAAGGTAAGAAGCTATGCTAAAATTCAATTTTTTTCCCAATGCTTCATTTAAGCTTTTCTAGAATTTAGACGTAAATCTTGAATCTCTATCAGATACAATGGAGATGGGAACGCCATATAATCTTACAATCTATCTAATGGACAAATGTGCTAACTGGTCTAGACTGAATGTCAATTTTATTGGAAGAAAATGAGCTGACTTTGTTAGATGATCCACTATTACCCATACAGCATTATGTCCTCTTGTTGACTTTTAAAATCCTACTATAAAGTCCATTGTGATATTCTTCCACTTCTATTCATGTATGTCCAATGGATTTAATAACCTTGTGGGTCTTTGATGTTTTGCTTTAACTTGTTGACACACTATGCATTTTGCCAAAAATAGGACTATATTTCTTTTCATATTCCTCCACAAAATATATTTTGAAGATCTCGATTCATTTTTCGCACCACCAGGATGTGCGGTGTATAGGGTGAAATGAGCCTCTCTTAATATCTTCTTCCTCAAAACTTCATCCTTAGGAGCACAAATTCTTCCTTTAAACATCAATGCCCAATTTGAAGCTATTTCAAAATCGTTTCTCTTATCAGTACTAATCTCGTTCTTGATTTTCTACAAGAATGGGTCCTTACCATGTACTTCTATGATCTAATCTCTAAGACTAAGTTAAACCATCAAAGTTGCTAAACAAGTTGTGACTTGGTCTGGTGTGGTAACCATTTCAATTAGTAAATTCTCCAAGTCTTTGATCAACTCTATCTGAGTAGTAGTAATAACTCCAATTGTCCCATTGACTTTCTATGTAGAGCATCAATAACAATATTAACCTTATCAAGATGGTAATAAAATAGTACAATCATAATCATATGCTAGCTCCAACCATCGTCTCTATCTCATATTCAATTCCCTTCTGTGTGAAGAAATATTTGAGACTCTTATGATTCGTGTAAATGTCGCACTTTCCTCCATATAAGTAATGGCGCTATAACTTTAATGCATGAACTATCATCGCAAGTTCTAGATCATGCGTCGGGTAATTCTGCTCATGTTGCTTCCATTTCTTTGATGCATAGATAATCACTTTTTTCATGTCGTACTGTATCTGTATACATCCTAAACCTTGTTTGGATACATCACTATATATAACAAGCCCTTTTGAACCTTTGGGTATGGTTAACACGGGTGCTGTAATCAATCGTTGCTTTAACCCCTGAAATCTTTGCTCACACTTATCTGTCAATTGAAATTTTACTTATTTCTTTATAAATTGCATCATTAATCTACCTATTTTGGAGAATCTTTCTATAAATCTTCGATAATACCCAGCTAATCCCAAAAAACTTTGAACTTTACTAGTAGTAGTCTGTGTCTTCCAATTAGTTACCATTTCCACTTTTATTGGATCTACTTCAATTCCTTGGGTAATAGAGACATGACCGAGGGATCCAACTCGATCAAGCCAAAATTTACTCTTTTTTAATTTAGCACATAACTTTTCCTTACACAGTTTTTTTAACATTATTCTAAGATGTTTCTCATGGAGTTTATCAAAATGTCATCAATATAGAATATAACGAAATGATTCAAATATTGATAAAACACACGATTCATTAAATCCATGAATACCATTGGAGCATTAGGTAAACTGGAGCATTAGATAAATTGAACGGCATAACTGTGAACTCATAATATTCATAACGAGTTCTAAAAGCCATCTTGGATTTATCACTAGCCATAACCTTCAATTGATAATATCCAGATCATAAGTTGTTCTTGAAAAATACTTCAGCCCTTTTTAATTGATCGAACAAGTCCTTGATTCTTGGGAAAGGATACCTATTGTTGATGGTCAAATAGTTCAACTCCTAGTAATCGATACACATCCTCATACTTCCATCTTTCTTCTTTTCGATTAATACTGGTGCGTCTATGGAGATACACTTGGTCGAATAAAGCCATTGTCTAACAATTCGTGTACTGAATTTTTCAATTCCTAAAATTCCTTTGGGGTTATACTATATGAAGCTTTAGATATTGGTGCTGCTCTAGGAACTAGATCTATTGTGAATTCCACTCTTCTATCTGGTGGAGTACCAAGTAGATCTTCCGAAAACACATCTATAATTTCTTGTACCACTAGTACATCCTCAATCTTTGTTGTTGTATGTTTTTTTCCCTGAGATGTTAACTAGAAATCATTGATATGTTCTTTTCTAAGCATTTTCTCGACTTGCAAGGTCGATATTAGTTGGAGATAGAGTTTGTTATTTATTCTGGAGAAAGAAAAATGCCCTTCTTTTGGTTTCTAAAAAGACACTTTCCTTTCTCTACAATGTATGGTTGCATTATTTCATCCTAGCTAATCCACGCCCAAAATCACATCAAAGTATTTCATCTCTATCAGATACAAATTAACTTCTAATATTTTTTCCTCAATTTCAAGATCCATTGACTTAGCTAACTGATCTGTATTCAATGTTCTACCTAAGGGGATGCTAATTTCTAGTGTACTCTTTGACTTATTAGAAGTAATACTAGATTTCGCAATGAAAGACGTTGATATAAAAGAATGAGTAGCTCCTGAATCACACGGTACATAAGCAGGAGTATCAAATATCATTAAAATACCTACTATGACGTTTGAGTTCTCATCTTCATCCTTCCGAGTCAGTGTAAAAACTCGTGTTTTCCTTTTTTGATTTGGTCAGTGTTATCATCCTTCTTCTGAGTAAATATGGGACATCCTTGGCAATATGTACCAGCTTACAACATCAAAAATAGTCATTCTTCACGTATAAACATTCATCATGATGAGGTTTACCATACTTAGGGTACGGCACTACTACAGCTACTATAGTCTTATTAGCACTAGATATGATATTAGCTTTCTTATTTTGCCCTTTTCCTTTTCCTTTGTCTTGACCATTCCACTTTCTCTTTCTAATTCGCCTTTTATCCTGCAGGCTATACAATTAATTGTGTTACTCTGCATTAGCCTTCTAATACCTAATAGCATGAGCTTGTTCCAACATTTCATGGTATGATGTGAAACGATGTGACATAAGAATCATACTTAGGTGTGGGCTTAACCCTTGCTCAAACCTTCAAATCTTCTTAATTTCAGTATTAACCAGGTGTGGAACATACCTTGAGAGTTGGTCGCTCGTAATCAGTCAAGGACATACTACCTGGTTAAGCTAAAGAAATCCACTCTTCTTGAAATCTCTTAGAGATTGAGAAAAATACTTGTCCATCACTTCCTCCTTGAATTGTTCCCAAGTTAACGCCAACTGCAGCTCTTCGATCCTAGTTCCGAAAATTAAATCTCACCAGTGACTTGCATCATCGGTAAACATAAACTCTGAGAATCAATACAAGCTATAATTTAGAAAATGCGTTCTAACTTGCAAAGCTATTCCTCAGCTACTAGTGGTATAGATGTTGTATCGAAGGTGGGGTTTTATGTCTTTGAAATAACTCAACTATCGAGGCATGAGTCGGGAGAATAATAGTTGCTGGTAGTGTGGATGGTGCTTGATTCTGAGTAGGCTTGCCAAGATCTTGAACAACTTGCAGGAGGCTCTTTATTAGGTTGTTCGAGTTTCCTCGAGACATTTTTCCTTGAAATAAGAAATGGTATCTTTTATTATTAATTTGTTTCCCAAATAAACAAGTAATCTCCATAAACTCTACTCGTTTCACTCTTGATCTTCTTCTGGGTCCTCATTTGGATCTTATTCTTCATCTTCATTAGCATTAACCATAATTGGTTGCGTAACTTCATCATTTGAAGTCATTGTCGATTCGAATCTTGAGTGGGAGATAACATCACCAATTATAGTTTCCCAACTATTGATATAAGCATTGCAAAAAATCCTCAAAGTCAAGTTCTTTTGGCTCACTTTCCAAAATTTGTGATGGCATATTTTACTTGTAGAAGCTTTCTGATACATTTCTAATTAGGCGCAAGAGTTTCTTACAAATGCCTGTAACCCGCATTTTTTTCTTTTAGCCAATATTGGTACACACTTCATATGTGATTGTCAAGG
>NC_036255.1:6599456-6609839 GCF_002742605.1 Olea europaea var. sylvestris | reverse complement strand
TGTACTTCTTTATTGAATCCCATAGATTCTTGGCCGAGTCTTTTGAACTATATACTCCATATAAAATATTATCCAAACCATTTAGTATACATTCTTTGCAAATAAAATTCGAATGCTTCCATGCATCCAAGACCATATTCACTTCACTATTTTTTTCTCCTTCTTGTACTGCAGGAGCAAATTCTTTTAAGAAATTTGCTGAATTCAAAGTAGTATCATAGAACATCTTTTGTTGCCATCTTTTGAAATATACATCTCCAAATTTTATCGGTTTCCCCCAAAGTAATTGTTAAAGTTTAATTTGCAGGAGCTTAATTAAACTTAGAAGGTGTTTGGTGGGAAATAAAATTAGATTTTTTTAGTAAATTGTTATAGAAGTTTTTGAAATATATTTGAAAAGTTGTGTGACTCATGAAAGATGTGGTTAATATTGATTGTTTGACTTTGACTTAGATTACAATTAGATAGTCCAAACTAAATAGGCACAATATGGAATAGTAAATGGAAAGGAAGGAAGGAGACTGAAAGACGAAAGAAAAATTCGTGACAAGTGATAAAATACTTCCTCTTTAAGGCAAAATTGCCTAACGACGGTGTTAACAAATTACGGCACTTATCTCTCAAGATATAACGGTTGCAACTTGTGGTAGCAACAGTGAACTCAAACAATTTTTCTTCTCTCTATAAGAAAAATAACTTTTTTAACGATTTTTGAAGAGGTGTTGATGCAAGACTCAATGCAAAATAATATTGGATGCATAATGGACGTCCAAAGGATCCTAGTTATAGAAGAAGAGATATTGTGAGTGAAAAGATACGCTCTAAAACTCAACAATCTTCAAGAAAGGGCCCATTCCTTGCTGTCGCTGGCCTCTTGCTCAAGTGCCAGTGACATCTTTTCAATAGAAGTTTTTCTCTCACCTGTCGCTATCTTGTCACTCGAGTGATAGCTTTGCTACTCGCTTAGTGCTAGCCTACCGCTCGAGCGACGATTTTAGCTGATTTTGGCCTCTTTTCTCCTCATTTTTCTTTCAATTTTAGACCGCAATTTCACATTCATTTCAGAATTAGTTTTGAAATTTCAAATATACTATGTTAATCTACTTGACAGGTAAAACAAGTTAGAGTATTTATTTTTATTATTTGACTGTCAGATCAAGTCCTAATTTTTGGTCAAAGTTGACACGAAGTCACTTTTTTGAAGTTTATACTTAACTAAAATTTTCAATCTTTAAACCAAATTCTAACAATCCCTACATGAATGGAAACTTAGATATGTTCATACAATGAAAATATGATACATCATAGAGAGAGTAGAAAAAAATTGCAATAGGTAAGGAAAATATTTTCTTTAAAGAGGGATGATTTTTATTTCCTAGGTAATTCACATTCTCTCTCTCTCTCTCTCTCTCATTTATCCACTAATAAAAAATGGACAAACATAATATTTTAGATTGAAAATTAAATTAATCAAATATTTAATTAATACTTTTTATACAAATAAGTTATAGGTAATAGGATTGCCTAAAACTTATTTTTGTTTCATGTAAATTCCATAATTTTAATCAAATGCACCCTAAGATTTGATAAGACCTAGCTATGTATTTTCTTATAGGGTTTAATTTGATGATGAAGATTCGAATATTTACAACTTGGTAGGACTAATTTGCTAGGATTCTCTTAACAATAATTAGGAATATTCTTTTTACCTGCTAATTATTCCTCGAATATTTCATTTTCTTTAAAAGCGTGTTTGCCCTCAAAAGTTATTTTATAAACTAATTGTATTTTCATATATGAAATTTAAATCTTTAATGTGGTTAAGGTTCTGCTTATTTATTTTTCATAATTAGATGTTAAGTTTGCATTTTAGCCATTACGTTGTTATCCATAATTTGAGAAAGATTTATGCTCCTATTTTTGCTTACGTTTTAATTATTTTTACACAAAAATATTTAGGTGAACTAATTAGTTGTCTATACATGTAATACATTATTATATTAAGTCTATCTTGTATATATTAGAGTCAAAGTTACATTATTTTACATAATAGCTGTAATTGATTAAACATATAATTACATGCCAATTCAAGTCAGATTCAATCTCAACAAATTCGTTCCATAGATCTGTTTAAGGAGATTAATCAGTTGTCTGACTACGATTTAAAAACGAAATAATGAACACATGTTTTGGATTCAGTTACAATTTTAAATGTTGGCAATTGGCGAAAATTTTCTTGCCTTGATATTGATCATAGATGTGTATAAATACATTGAAATGAGCAACACGGTTGGTCATATATTAATTGATATCCACTAAATGGACATTATATGTAGACAAAAAGGTTGTATATTTTTGAATTAATATTTGAAGTGTAGTTCAATTTAAGGATGGATCAATGTTTATTCATATCGTGTTGAACATTGAAGAATCCTCTTCAAAGGAGTAACAAATGAGCATTACTTTCCTAGTTATACCATCAATCTGTTCAAGAGATCGTTCTAATCCTATAGTAGTTGGTGGATAGAGGCTAACGAAGACATTTCTATATACTATTCAAATTATTTACATAACATACTCTTGGTTATGTAATCATACAATATTCTAGCAATAATATTGTAGAACTATCTAAAAGTTTGAGCGAATGCAGTGACTGATCATCATGAAATTGAAGAAAACTCGCATTAAATTATGCTTACTAGTAAATGCTCTAGAATCAAAAGCTTCTGTTCTTCAATTATTTTTTACATTCTTGGTCTCTAGACAATATGCATTGAAGATTTTTCACTTAAGACACTATTTATAGTGACTTATGATACTTGTATGGTGGCTATTGCTCCTAATAGCACACTGTCTACAACATAGTCAACTATATTTACAGATTAAATAAAAATATACAATATGAAAATATTTTAAAATATTGATAAGATGTAAATAAAATTGTAACGTTCTGTGATATTTTAAATAGACAAGAAAATAATACAATTCTCTAGGAAAATCAACATCTCAGAGATGCCCCCAGCAGTAGTGTTGCCGGATAACCTTTGATGCGCACATGCACATACATATGTGTAGGTGAAGCAACCGGGATCCCCTACCTTTTTGAGGCTCGGAACAAGTTGGGTGGGGGTGCGGAGAGCTTCTTGCACCACATATATCCAATGACACTGAATTCTTTATAACTGAGAAAACACTTGTTTATATATTCACTTAGAGGAGTGTGTGTACATGCATTATCTTCTATTTCTATCGTGTCATTGTTGCGAGTATGCATTACTAATATTTAGTAAAAAAATACTAAATTATTCGTGGGTAATGTAGATGATGATATTGGACAAATCTAAACAGTAAAAACATTATAATAATAAATAATGCTTGCAAAGTTTTAATACAAGGACAAATCAAAACATCCTATTTCTACTTCTACGAGTTAGGGAGAAAGAAAAACTAGCGAAGGCATAATATTATTACATTTTCTTTTGGCAGAACAACTTATTTAAAGCCCTTTTTTAATTCTTGGTGGAGCTTGGCTCTTCATGCGGATACCAATATCTGTTGTAAAACCAAGTAGAATCAGCTGCAATTGGCTCATTTTCATGGTTCCGGTACCAACTGTAGAAGGCATGAGTCCTATTCTTTATTTCAAGAATTGCATGCCCAAAACTTGCTTCTCGAAAAGCTGAGTAACTTGGCTGTGGTTCTGAAAAGCTGCATTGCAAATTACACGGTTATATGGACGTCCATTTGTTGGTTAATTAGCTTGTTTATGTACTGGGGGAGAGTAATAGAATGTGAAACACTTACTTATTAGCAAGGCCTTCTATGTTTCCACCATCACCAATGGTTATGTACACTGGGGCAGAAGCATCTTTCATTGGAGTGCCCAAATTGTTTGTTATGTTGTACTTGGTATTCGATATTCTTTCCTGTACAGAAAAACAAGAATTACATTTCGTTAATATTTAGTCGGACTTAACGTCTGTTCCCTGTACAATTTTCATATCTCGAACTGGAAGACAGCCAAGGCTTCGAAACTGCAATGGGGTGATAGCTTAGAGGACCGAGAAAATTCGGGATAACAAATTTGGGCTTGTTTCATCAAGAATTGTGAAATCTTGTTAATTTATATAAAAAAAAGTCATCGAGAAGACAGCATGTTATGTACAAATGTTTCATAGAATCATTGAAAGCCTTGTCATATATCCATGCATGGGAAGCAAAAAATACTAATGTACGCTGAACTAGACAAGAATTAAAGAAAACTTGTTTGAAATTGAAAGGCTTACCGAGCGCTCATAAGAATGAACATGTCCAGCAAACACGAGATCGACTTTGTTCTGAACAAACCAAGATTCAAACATGACTCTCATGCTTTCTCCTTCCATGTAATGGTAGTTATTACTGTTATACCATGGAGAATGAAGAAGAACAATGAGCCATGGAGTTTCAGCCCTGTTCACTTTTGGCAATTCTTGTTGAAGCCAGTTATATTGTGGAGTATATGTACCTGAAAATTATAGACAAACAAATCATAATGTATTTTGATATTTTTCCGAAGGTATAGCCTAGGCAACCAAAAGGATAGTTCCCAGCAACAATGTTTACTTACCATAAGCCGAATAAGAAGACAGTACAATTATGTAGGCCGATGCACGCTTAATGGAATACCAAAGAGGAGACGTGCTCTGGGACGCCTTGTAAGGAACGTGATAACGATGCATATACGGCTTGAATGGAGTGTTTTCCTCCTACAAAAAATATGTTCAAACAATTCACAACATGTCAGATATATGCATAAAATTATGAATTAATTAATGTAACGGACAAATCAGGGACCGAGGGCGTATTCGATGCACTCGGCTCTAAATTACTAGGCAATATCGAGAGCGAAAGTCTTACAATCTCTGGGGCATAGTCGAGTTCGTGATTTCCTGCTGTCCAAATCCATGGCTGGTATGCAACACTCTTCTCGACGAATTTAGCCCAACTATCCCACCTCCTATTGTCATGGAATTCATAATCGTCTGCATATGAAAGATCACCAAGAAACAGCACTGCTTGACCCTTTCGGTTCGCCACATAATGCTCGAATGTTTGATTCGAGTCATATGTTTGTCCCAAGTCACCTAGATACATAAGCATGAATTGTAAGTATAGTGAATACATAATTGAATTTACGAGGCTATAAATCTGCTCACCCATAACACCAAAGGTGTATGGAACATCAGGTCCAACTTGAGGAGGAGTCGTGAAGTGGAATCTCCGAGTCGTATTGTGCTTTCCGAGTTCGTAAATGTACTTCGTGTCGTACTGCACGGATTCAAAACATAAGATTCTATATCAAATAATATTTTCGCGTAAGAAACAAACTATAAATAAGTTGGTGGGTGACCTTTAGCCTTCTGACTGTTGCATGATGAATAAAACCAGAAGTGTAATTGTAGTATCTGTAAGAAGTGATTTTAGCACTAATCTTGTGTTTGTGACCATGTTTTCCATTTATGTCTTCCCAATAAGTGACTTCATTTGGATATGGCTTTATTGGGGTCACCCATGAAATTATCATGCTTCGTCCTACGCGATCTCCTTGTGTTATGTGAACCTGCAACGAGGAATGAACAAAATCAACGCTTGCAAATGATTTACAAATAATGAATTAACTAAACTCCACAAATCTTGTTCCAGCAATATAAGTAAGTTACCTGCTCTGGTGCATTGAATCCAAGGGGTGAAGGAAAAAGTTCAAGAGGCATGTCGAGTGAGGCTTGGGGTTTTCTGATATAACTGCTGGTAACACCTCCATTGCATATTCTAGCAGCATAGTGTAGCCAGAAAAAGATGAAGACCCACATTGTAGAAATTTGAAAAGACATTTTTTTTAGTGTTTAATTTGATGATGAAGATTTGAATATTTATAGGTTGATAGGACTAATCTGTTAAGATTCTCTTAACAGTGATTAAGAATATTCTTGGTACCTTCTAATTATTCCTCAAATATATCTATCTATCTTTCCTTTGGAGCGAAATCTATTTTATTCAAAGTTATCTTATAAACTAACGATATTTTCATCCATGAAATGTCGATTTTAAATCTGGTTAAGGTTTTGCTTATTTATTTTTCGTAATTAGAGGTTAAGTTTGCATTTTAATCTTTACGTTGTCATCCATATTTCGAGAAAGATTTATGCTTAATAATATTTATTGTAAAGAAAGGCTGAAATACTAGAAATACATTTTTTTTTTTGAAATACATAATTAGTTTAATTGAGAGAGAGAGAGAGAGAGAGTGACCAATGTTTTAGAACTTGTATAATGGCAGAAATTAGGAAGGCAATTTGAAAAATGACACGTCATAAAGTTTTATGTTCAGTCAAAATTATGTATCATTTTACTTAATAGTTGTATTCAAGTTGAAGTCAATCCCATAAATTTCGTGTTAATCTTTTTAAAGAGATAAATTAGTTGGATGGCTCCGAGTTAAAGAAGAAATAATAAAAAGATGTTTGGAATATTCCGAAGAATTTAATATAAGATTTGTCAACATCTTTCATAGATATATAAACAAACACAAATCTCGATGTAACTCCGAAAATCCTATGTGATATGGAACTTGTCAACAACCTACTAATCAAACAAAATCCTCAACAAAATGCAAGTTTTGCTCTCATTAACTGCAATATTGACAGTCGTTTCTATCTACTAAAATAATCACATATAACCAATTGGCTTCGTTGTAACAATTAAATATTTTACATATTTAATAATAGGAACCAAAAGAAAGTAAATTAGTGAGATTGGTCCAATCAATATTTTGTAACGTGCTTCTGTGATTTATGAAGCATAGGGTTAAAAAACCTGTTCCGTGGCCCTTGTGAATAAAACAGAGCAGGTTTGAATAGAAATCGAAGTGGTTCAGTCCAGAAATTGGTCCACTATTCAATTTCATTTAAGTAAAATACAAATCAATTAATTAGAAGCGCATGCTAGGGTGACACTTGTGCCTCCTTAAATATAGTTGGCTGTAGTTATACCAATGGACCATATTACATAATTAGTTTACATAATTGTTTATATACACATGATATAGTGTAGGAGTGTTCTCCCACACACGCCATGTTAGAAGTTGGTTTAATTTATAAATGGGTTGCTACATTGACTCTTTTCTCTCCCAGAATAATTCAACCGTTAATTCCCACTTCCCACATGTAGCCTTTTCCAAAAATTCAATGCAATAAACAGAATTTCCCAACCACCCAAATTTCACAATTAATATGTAAGAGGACACATATACGAGTATAGCCGTAGCAATTACGACGTCGGAACAAGATTTTTTTATATTAATAATTTTTTTGAGACGATGTAATATTTGCTTTTTATTTTTGTTATTAAATTGTGAGATTTGGGTGGTGGGGAAAATATATTATTGAAGTGACTAGGTGAAGTGGGATGGAGAAATCAAAAATTTCAAAATTTGTGGGAAATGGGAATTGATAATTAAATTAGTCAAAGTAAAAATCCATTTGAAAATTAAACTCGTTTACATGTAAATCATGATATAACTCCTTATATACAAATAGCTTGCTTCTTATCTTTCAATGAACAGATTGGTTTGATCTAAGAATAAAGATCAAAAGTATTAAAAATTTCTTAAATTTTGCAACTAAAAAACAAGTAAGACGACGGGTAATTCCTGCCATCAATATTCAGCAAGATAGCTATGGTTATGTCCCTGAAGAATAGACACTGACACAATAATGGTAAGACACTACTGGAATTTTTCACAATAAATATGCACGCCTGTCCTTATCAATGATGAAAGTCCGCTGAAGGGTCAATATGATTGATTGCCAATCAGACCCCTCACCTTTGAAAGGACCTTATGTTTAACAATTCTTGAGTTCGCTTACCAAGAATCCGAATTTGTCAAATACCCTTCACACATGAGGACTCCTACTATTTATACAACTTTAAACATTAATATTCCAATACATACCTCGTTAGTAAGGATTAGACGGTCTGTTATAAATTATTACTAATGCTCACAAAGTTCTATTCTTCCTATGTCTATTAGCCCATATAAATTGGACAGTGGTACACTTACAGAATTGGTTCATACAGTTAGTTCATAGATAACACTTAGCGAAAATTCATTAGAAGTTGAGGAAAAACAGTTTGAATTAGCAATACCTGTACAAATTCTGTGAACAAAATTTTTGTACATGTAGCCTTTTCCATATAAATTTGGGGATTTGGACTATTTAATTGTAAGCAAGGGACGGACAATAAATAATATTTACTTCCGATTTGATTTAGTTAAAAAAAGTGGGTAAAAATGTAAGTTAAGTTCAATAATTAATTTTAATCGTACATTTTATGGGATTCACAAATTTTATTTACTTTTTAATTACACATTTTATTAACTTCTATTAAAATCTAATAAAAATATGTGTTTTTTTTTTTTTTAGCAAAATCAAGCAGGGACTTAATTAGATTAACTAAAAATAATAATTTGAAATTAAGAAAACCAATTTTCCTAAAAAGAATTTTTTTCTTCTTCTTTACAATGTTTTAGAAACATGTTATTGAGATAACTTATTAAAGTGGTATTTTATTAAATGATGAGCAAACATTGCAAGAGAACCATCAAACTCCTATATACATCTTATTTGATGGACACAAGAAAGCCAACATATATAGTGGGTTCATATTTCATTAAGGAAAATATTTGTTATACATTAATATTTACCATTTACATCAGAACTTAGAGATTAGTAATGCATGGAACCGATTGTGCTACATGTACATCACAACTTACGGTATTTTTTACCATTTACATTATAACTTACAGATTTTTTTTTTATTTTTTATTTTAAAAGCAAATTTGCAAGTTGTGATGTATATGTAGCATAATCGGTTCCATGCATTAATGCATGGATGGATATCAACCCTTTTTTGGTGAGATTAAACTACATTTTTAGTAAATATTGATACAAGTTGATGAAATGTATGGAAAAAATTATGGGTTCCATAAGATACGTGGTTAAAATTAATTATTAATTTTGATCATTAAAGTTTAGATTTAATTTCTACGAAATAGGGTCGTTCTTGTGATTATGGCTGCCTTAGGTCAATTTCAAATATGTTGCGCCTATAAAATTAATATTCAAAGTTACGAATATAATAATCTAAAACCTTCAAATGTCTATATTAAATTTATTCGTTTAGAATTTTTTAAAAGATAATTAATAATTATATTATTATAATTAACGTGTTTTAAATTTTCTTTTTCTATAGATACCATGACCAAATTTTACAACAATATATGTGACATTGTTGATCAAAAGTAAGATTTTATCAAATTTAACTTTGAGAGATGCAACTAAACCTGGTATATTGGGTAATCTTCTATAAGCAATCCACACGTTTGATCCCTATTGTTTGTATGCGATTATCCGCAAGAAATCCATCAAACTTGGCTTTCCACATGTACACTATTACCCTCTTAGGTAGCGCCTTGTGCCATCCCAATCCATTAACAGAACCGTCTAACTCCTCAACCTTAAGATGTCCGAAGCACTACCCGTGGAAAAAAATTGTTATTCGATAGGCTCTAAAATGAAAATAGTTGAGCTATGATTTGGATAATTTCATCCCTTGGTTTCTGCCATTTCGATTACTAGGGAGTTATAGTCCCAGCCATTCATTCCCCAACAGTCTCTCAATTGTAGCCTTCTGTTCTCGATGCCAGATACTATGAACTCAAAGGATGTTGATAGCCAACAATCCAACTTCAACCTGAAGCAAATCCTTAATTATCGACCTTTAGAAATCGGGAACCCCTCTCTCAGTCTTCAAACAAGTCTAGGTGACTTTGTTTTATATATTTTGCTTTAAATAAATTGGTCCACAAATTATCCATAAACATTAAACGCCAAGCAAATTTAATTTGCATGGAACTTTGTACCTGCTCAAAGTTGTGTAAGCCTAAGCCATTCTCTCTCATATATCCAAGAGATCCACTTCTTGACTTTTCCATGCTCCATTCCCAACTTGTTTACGAAGGAGTCAAAATGGGCTATTAAAGTAGACCGACCGACCTATTAGGCTTGTTTCAGGTTTGGATATGCCCGTTTAAATTTATGACTCGAATAAGGACCGTCGATATTGCATGGCATGTCCATCTAACCTGTCCATTTTGTTCTTTTTTTAAAGAGAATTTAATGTAATTTAATCTAAGTCATTGAAAAAGGAGAATATTGTGTGATGTATGGGAGTGTGTGGAAATGCAAACCATAATACCTGTTTATTGCTAAAGTTTGACTATATAAAAAATGTTATGACAAAGAAAGCAAGGATTAAGCTAAACAATGTTCTCATAGTCCT